>NC_057361.1:84374629-84674629 GCF_016509475.1 Prionailurus bengalensis | reverse complement strand
ATTGTTAATGTATAACAGGGCTTATGTTTCAATTTTGTTTTCTGTTTTGTTTTAAACAGAAAATGAAAGGAGTACAAGCTCCTTTTCTCATTTCAAAGTTGCTACCAGTGTACGCAGTAATTAGACAAAGAAGAAACATTCAATAGAATATTTTATTGCCTAGTTGACAACATTGCTTGAATGCTGGTGGTTCTGTCCCTTTGACACTACACAATTTTCTAATATGCGTTAATGCTCCATGACAAAATGCCCTGATTCCTAGTGCCAAAGGTTCAACTTAATGTATATACCCGAAAACCCATGCATTTGTGCTCTTTTTTTTTTTTTTAATGGTGCTTGAAGTAAAACAGTCCATCCTCTGCAAGTCCATCTATGTTGTTCCTTAGGCATTCTCTCTCTGCTCAAATTGTTGAAGGATGGTGGTTTGTTTCATGGTTTTTGTATTTGAGTCTAATGCACGTTCTAACATGATAGAGGCAATGCATTATTGTGTAGCCACGGTTTTCTGGAGAAGTTGATATTTTAGGAATTGTATTTCAGATCTTAAATAAAATTTGTTTCTAAATTTCAAAGCAAGTATTTTGCAGTGTGCCTTTAATATTACTGAGAACAACAAGTCAGCGAGCCCAGGAAAGCTCTAGATGATATCAAAGGAGAGTTCTGACTCCTGGTGAAAGAATTCCTTTTTCTTGGGTGTGGCAGCCAGGAATATGCTGCCATGCCAGTTCCCCTCCCCTTCCCTCAGTATGGCTTCTCAGAGTGTGATTGCTTTCAGTGCTGCTTGTAAGAGCCAGTTTTGTTCCTGATGCTGCTTGTCCCTATGAGTTGGGCTGGTATAACAGGATATTTAGTGGGTACTATAACAGTCCCTTACCTTAATGCAGAGCGTTTCTCTTTCCCACAAAAGGAAACATGGGCAGCCACCTTCATATATGATCAGAAATACTTGTAGATTTTGGACCAAGGATGGCAGCTTTCCCTAGTTCCAGCATTGGGGTTATAGTCCCTGTTTTTATAATCCCTTAGGACATAACAGTGGGAATCTATAGAATAGGGGATTTACCAAGGAGGATTGATGTTGGATGCCTATGATTATAAATTTATTCTAGGGTCCCCTGGGTGGCTCAGTCGGTTGAGCGTCCAACTTCAGCTGAGAGTCTGACTTCAGCTCAGGTCATGATCTCAGGGCTCTTGGGTTCAAGCCCGGTGTCGGGCTCTGCTGACAGCCTGGAACCTGCTTCAGATTCTGTCTCTCCCTCTTTCTCTGTCCCTCCCCCACTCACACTGTCTCTCTCAAAAATAAATCTAGTGTATATGGAGATTTCCCAAACCAGGTTTTGTTTCATGAATTAGTGTTTTTGTTTTCCTTCAGGTGTTTATTTATTTTGAGAGAGAGCACGAGCAGGGGAGGGGCAGAGAGAGAGGGAGACAAAATCCCAAGCAGGCTCCACAGCATCAGTGCAGAGTGCCATGCTGGGCTTAAACTCACAAACCAGGAGATCATGACCTGAGCTGAAATCAAGAGTTGGATGCTTAACCAGCCACCCAAGTGCCCCGACAGTATTTTTTTACTTTAGAGAAAAAATGTATTCTGTGGTTACTGCAGAAATTTTAGAAAATACAGTAAGAACAAATCTGGAAGTAAATCCTGTATAATCCAACTGGATCAGTCAGGGTCCCAGCAGGAAATAAATGGGACTCAAATGATTTGAGAAGTTTAATAGAGAATTTTTTCCCAAGTTGTCAACAAAGGAGTAAACTTGTGGTGCATGTTAGTTTGCCAGGGCTGCCACATCAAAGTACCACAAACTAGATGGCTTAAACAACACAAATTTATTTTCTTATAGTTTTGGAGTCCAGAAGTCTAAGATCAAGGTTGGTTTCTTCTGAGGCCTCTCCTGGGCTTGTAGAAGGGTACCTTCCTGTGATTTCCTCTGTACCTATGTCCTAATCTCTTCTGGAAAGGACTAATGACCCCATTTTAATTTAACTACCTCTATAAAGATTCCATCTCCAAATGCAGTCCCATTCTGAGGTGCTGGGGGGTTAAGAATTCACAATATGAATTTAGAGGTGACAGAATTCAGCCTCCAATATGGTGTTACTTGTAGGCAAAGAGTAGAGTAGGAGGGGAGGGAGTGGAAGGTGGGGGTGTAGAGGAGGAGTGGGAGAGGAACCGGGGGAGGGGAGGAATGGGGTGGGAGTGGTTACTGGATGGTAAGACAGCTTTGTGGAGCCACCTGACAGCAGCTGTGATCTTCAGGATGCAGTTAGCTCATAGAGACCTCAAAGAATCCAGGATGGCACAAAAAACAATACCTGAATTCACTCTTCTGGGTATTACCCTTTAACCAAACTTGAAACCAAAGGGCAAGGAAGACTTTTGATGTAATGCATATTGGTAAGCCTGGGGGACACAGAGCAGGGGGGAAATACGGGGACAACTAAGATTTGTAGCACACTCGTACCTGAAGCAACTATAGTTCATACTTTGCCACATGGTCTTACAATTATGTCCTTTGAGGGACCTAGAGCCTGGCTAACTAGAAGAGTTCTCAAGGACTCTTACACATTCAGAGGACAATTTGTGTAACAGTTCATACATTCACAAAACACTGTAAGAGATTGCTTCCTTTGTTATTGAAACTTTGAATAGGAGGCATAGCAAACAGATGGATCTTAGCTCACACACTTAAAACATATTGGGAATATCACATTTCAAAATTGCCTTTAAATGAACATAAATAAGACCCTGATGTTTAACTGTAGCATGTCAGTGGGATATCCACTTTAGTTATTATTAAGGATTCCCTATCTTCATGAGATGTACAAATATCCTATGGTCTCATCTAGCACCAAAGCTTGAGATTCCCCATCATCATGTTTGTCCACACTGGTTAGGGATCAGATGTTCATTTACTGAATTGGCACAATTTCTTCAGATCCCTTGTTCCTTCTGCTTCTATCCAACCCTCTGGATAGGGGAATCTTTGGCAAGATTAGGTGCTGAGCTTTCCTGAGCCCACCATAGTCTTCCTTAGGTGCTGATAAAGAGAAATACTCATGTCTCCACTACTGGAAGGACCCACAAACCCTGACCTCTCACTGCCTTCAAATGCCCTCTATTCCCATCCAAGGACATCTGACTTGATGTCATCAAGTAATATAATCTTTTTCAAGACAAAAGCCACCAGCTTCAAGCAGATTCTACTTACAGCTGTGCCACAAATCTCCGTCTCCTGGATCTCTGTAGGAAATGGGAAAAGAGAAAAATTTAAGAACACAATACACATTTAATATCCCAGTGACTGATAAGTCAGTAATTTACAGTTCATATGTGGTTTCTTTTTACTTTATCTGATTTAATCTTGTTAATTGCTTTATTTTTTAAAGATATCACATTAGGAATGTTCAGGAGAGACCTAAAGTACTTTATTAGGACCTAAACTAGGCCATCCTATTGACAAAAAAGAGGGCAATTATAATAAGTATATGCAAACTATTACCAGAATCTCTGCTGATTTAGGAAGTGTCTCTATTCTGAAACTACACAGGTGATGTAGTTTCATCTAGCCATCTTGATGACTAAATGGCTTCCCTTCTAAAACTGAAGAGTGGATCTGAGAGTTTATTTACTCCATGAGATTAAGTGCCTTGCTAATGTTGTGGTTCCATAATAAATAGTAACTATAATTGCTATTTATTATTTTCATCAGTATCATCAACATAAATAAGCCTGTTTTCCATAATGGAGAATGTATATGGATTGGTACAGAAGCATGTTGTGAAATAACTCTCATGACACCCATAAAACAACTAGAAAGTAAAGAAAGTAACCATTAAATAGAGGCTTGTTTTGCCTAAGACAAGTTTCTGGCACAGAATAAATGTTCAAAAATAATTCTCTCCTCTCTCCCTTCCTAAAAGGAAAGGGTGAAGACTATATTCCTAATATCTGTGGTTCTCAACCTGAGGTCCCCAGAATTTTAAGGTACTTTAAAGATTACCATGAAGAATTGAAGAGCTCTTTGCTCAATTTTCTCTTTTTTGCCGCATTCATTAATTCATTATGGAAGTAACACTTAGCTGAGCTTTTTCTAGAATCAAATGAGATGATATATTTAAACATGCATTGTGAACTGTGAACTGTAATAATGGTTAACAGTTTGTGTACAGAAATTCTAGTTATCAGAAATTGTGCATTTTTTTAAATTTCAAAATATAAAAGTCTGTGTAAGGAAGAGAAGTTAGAGATAGTCTATATTTTGTTTAAAAATACAGTTTGATAAACAATTTAGAAAAAATCTTAATATAAGCACTAAAAGATTAAAAATAGAATGTGTTTATCAAATTTAAAAAATTAAATAAAAATAGAATGTGTAAACTCCAAATTTCCAAAGAAAATTCCCTTCATCCAACAGAAGGCAAGAAAGGAGAGGAAGGGAAGGATGCAAAGAAAACACATGATAAAAAACAAAATAGAAAGGAAGAAATATATCCATGTCAATAATGATGAATGTACATAGATTAAACTCATAGTAAAAGAAAACCTCAGATTGGATTTTTTTTCAAGGCACAGAATTCAGTTTCATGCTTTTTCTCAAAGGCGCTCTTAAAATTATCCAGAAAAGTCCAAAATAAAAGGATGGAAAAATATATATCAGGTAAATACTAAGCAAAAGAAAGCTGGTGTAGCAAAATTAATGCAAAAATACAGCATGGCACATCACAAACATCATACCAAGCAGAGGCAGTCAATCTACTGAGCAAGAACAACAGTTGCAAAATGCAAGGTTTTTTTTGTCTAATACTATTCCTTTAAAATTAAGCTTTGAGGGGGCGCCTGGGTGGCGCAGTCTGTTAAGCGTCCGACTTCAGCCAAGTCACCATCTCGCGGTCCGTGAGTTCGAGCCCCGCGTCGGGCTCTGGGCTGATGGCTCAGAGCCTGGAGCCTGTTTCCGATTCTGTGTCTCCCTCTCTCTCTGCCCCTCCCCCGTTCATGCTCTCTCTCTGTCCCAAAAATAAATTAAAACGTTGAAAAATAAAATTAAGCTTTGAGGAACCTCCACACTGTTTTCCAGAATGGCTGCACCAGTTTGAATTCCCACCAACAGTGCGAGAGGGTTCCCGTTTCTCCACATCCTCGCCAACATCTATAGTCTCCTGATTTGTTCATTTTAGCCACTCTGACTGGCGTGAGGTGGTATCTCAGTGTGGTTTTGATTTGTATTTCCCTGATGAGGAGTGACATTGAGCATCTTTTCATGGGCCTGTTGGCCATCTGGATGTCTTCTTTAGTGAAGTGTCTATTCATGTCTTCTGTCCATTTCTTCACTGGATTGTTTTATGGGTGTGGAGTTTGGTGAGTTCTTTATAGACTTTGGATACTCGCCCTTTGTCTGATATGGCATTTGCAAATATCTTTTCCCATTCATTCAGTTGCCTTTTAGTTTTGTTGATTGTTTCCTTTGCAGTGCAGAAGCTTTTTATCTTGATGAGGTTCCAATAGTTCATTTTTGCTTTTAATTCCTTGCCTTTGGAGATGTATCAAGTAAGAAATTGCTGTGGCTGAGGTCAGAGAGGTTTTTTCCTGCAGCCTCTCTGGAAAACAGTGTGGAAGTTCCTCAAAAAATTAAAAATAGATCTACCCTATGACCCAGCAATAGCACTGCTAGGAATTTACCCAAGTGATACAGGAGTGCTGATGCATAGGGGTACTTGTACCCCAATGTTTACAGCAGCACTTTCAACAACAGCCAAACTATGGAAGGAGCCTAAATGTCCATCAACTGATGAATGGATAAAGAAATTGTGGTTTATATATACAATGGAATACTACTTGGCAATGAGAAAGAATGAAATATGGCCTTTTGTAGCAACGTGGATGGAACTGGAGAGTGTTATGCTAAGTGAAATAAGTCATACAGAGAAAGACAGATACCATATGTTTTCACTCTTATGTGGATCCTGAGAAACTTAACAGAAGACCATGGGGGAGGGGAAGGGAAAAAAAAAGTTAGAGAGGGAGGGAGGCAAACCATAAGAGACTCTTAAAAACTGAGAATAAACTCAGAGTTGATGGGGGGTTGGAAAGAGGGGAAAGTGGGTGATGGGCATTGAGGAGGGCACCTGTTGGGATGAGCACTGGGTGTTATATGGAAACCAAATTGGCAATAAATTTCATATTAAAAATAAATAAAATAAAATAAAGAATACCAAAAATTAATTAATTAATTAATTAATTAATTAATTAATCAAGCTTTGCCCAGGCCCTGTGGCTTTGTTGCTCACCCCAAAGAGACCTACAGTCACTTTAAATCCTTCATATGTGGAATTTAAGATACAGAAGAGATGAACATAGGGGAGGGAAGCAAAAATAATATAAAAACAGGGAGGGGGACAAAACAGAGACTCTTAAAAATGGAGAACAAACTGTTGGAGGAGTGGGAGTGGGGAATGGGCTAAATGGGTGAGGGGCATTAAGGAGAACACTTTTGAGGATAAGCACTGGGTTTTATACATTGGGGATGAATCACTAGAATCTACTTTTTTTTTTTTTCAACGCTTATTTATTTTTGGGACAGAGAGAGAGCACGAACGGGGGAGGGGCAGAGAGAGAGGGAGACACAGAATCGGAAACAGGCTCCAGGCTCTGAGCCATCAGCCCAGAGCCTGACGCGGGGCTCGAACTCACGGACCGCGAGATCGTGACCTGGCTGAAGTCAGACGCTTAACCGACTGCGCCACCCAGGCGCCCCTAGAATCTACTTTTGAAATCATTGCACTACATGCTAATTAACTTGGATGCAAATTAAAAAAAAATAATTAAAAATTAAAAAAATGGTTAAATGTATATTTTATACACAATATATTTCATTTTATTGTAATAAAAAAGTTGTAAATAAAAAATAAAGATAATGGCTTTTTTAAAAAAATCCTAAATCAACCCTCATTTCAGTGACCAGAACCCCCAGTTCCTAATAATAAAGAACCCTCTGAACTCACCTAGCACCAAATTCAGGTGGACTTCTCACTTTGGGGGTAAGTGATGTGCTGGGTTTCTTTTCTTTCTCCATCCTCCTTAGCTTGCTAATTTTGACTTGAGGACTGTCTGGGGTTGAAGGAAGGGAGTAAACAGAATGCTCTTTATGGTTGTGTAGTAAGTTGGCTTCATGCTTTCTAGATCTAGCTGACATTTAAAAGCAGATTCTTATCTGAGGTTCTCCCACTTCAACTCTTGTGTCAGAAGCAAAACATTCTATTGCTGTTTCCTCTTAAGCTCTCAGTTTTTCAGCTGTCCATTCCACAGTTTCTCAGCTGTCCATTCCACAGTTTCTCTGATGGAATCCATAGCAACCCCAAACAGTTCTCTTCATCAGGCCCCTCAATACCAGATTGTTCTCCTGCACAGCCCACTTTTGGTACATGAGAAACACCCATATATCTTTTGCCCCCAACACAATGGGAGTGTAGATATCCCAATACAGTTATCTCTCCTTTGCTCACACCATCGTCACAGCCACATTCTCTAGCCCATAAGATTTCTCATGGTGGATTCAGATCCCATTTCACTATGCTTCCAAAGTCTAGGAGAACCTGTCAAGCTTCATGGGGTCCAGTTGAAGCCTTAGGATGAAGGAGAAAGCACCCCAACTCTTCCCCCTTGGAATCCCACTCCAAAGAAATCCTCCTCACAAAAATTCCTTCTCTGTATCTCCTCTCTCTTAACCCTTTTAACCCTCATAAGTTTTAGAGTTGCTTGGTCATTTTCTTTGAAAACCTGGCTTTGGAATTTAATTTATATTTTCATCTTCATGCAAAAGAGGAAACTTCCAGTTTAACAGCCCTCATGGAAATTTAAACCAACCAGATCTCCAGTCCTGGAAGGTCACCATCTAAAGTTAAAAAAAATGTAAAAGGTAGGAGTATGGGTTTTGGAGTGTTATGAACCTAAGTCAAAATACTGGCTCCACAACATACTATATTTAGGGCCTTGGAAAATACACTCACACTCTCTGAGTTGTTTCTTCTTCATGTAAGGAAATATCTGCCTTACAGTGTTCTTACAGTGTTTTAAGAGAATCAAACCAAAACACCAAACACTGCATCTGGCCCTTAGTGGGCACTCAAGCAAATGTTAGGTCCCTTCCTACCTTGCCTTTTTCCTTCCTTGAAAAACATGCCTTTGACACTCTCTACCATAAAAAGCATTTGTAAACATAATAAGGGGAGACACAGGTATGCACTTCAGTGACTTTTCTATATTCCAGAATAAGTTGTCTAATGAATACACTATAGGAAAAGGGATGATATCATACCATTCTCCATCCAATGGAGTTGAAGGTAGGAGACACAATCGTTATGCCATGGAACTGTTTCATGTGTTTTCCTGAACCTGAATTTTAACTTCTAGGTTAAAAATCAATAAAGCATACATACTTAAGAGCTCCAGAACTTTAGATTGAGAGTTCCAGCACCAAACTCCTCAATAGCTACAGGACCTGGTAATATCCTTCCCCTCTTCTTTTTTTTTTTTTTTTATCCTTCCCCTATTCTGACTTCATCTATCAAAGACGGTAAAACAGCTGATGCTATTTAATATGTGTGAGAAACTAAGTGGTCTGTATAATAATTCACATAAACCTCACAAGAACCCTAAGAGGAAGTAATGTGATTATCCTCTTTTAAGAAAAGGGGTACAGAGGCCAAGAATAGAGAGCTATAAGTGGTAGATCTAGGACTTGAACACGGTCAGTTAAGCTCTTTATTATACTAGCCTGCCTCTTGGAAAAATAGTACAACTATTGAGAAATATGAAACTTGAGATCTCATCTGTGAAAGTACCCTGACCCTGTTACCAGTTCAGACCCTCCTAGAAGCAAATGCTACGACAAGAGTAGACATACAAGAGATTTATTAGGGAAACACCTGTGAAAGACAAAAGGGGAAGAAGCAGAAGATGGGGAGGGACTTCAGACTGTGATGCACGTGTTACACCTGTGAAAGGAGAGGTTCGGAGGGAGGATTAGGCAGGGAGAATCCCAGACTGCAGTACAATAATGAGAAAGTCTGCACCAGGCCAACAGGGAGTACAAACAAAAGATTACAAAAGGTCCTCCAATGAGCAGAAATGGCCCGGCTCTAGCTGTACAACTATGCTCAGTTATAGTGTGGGAGCAGTCTAAGGAAAGTGTAGTTTTAGCATAAACATCAGGCAAGATCCAAATGTTCTTTTGAGGAAATAGCTGTGTGACTCCATGGCTACCACAGGCCTAATGACTTTTTCTCGCAGTCATCCACATACCTTCTCTGATTAGAGACTGAATTTTTGCAAGGGACCAGAAGCTGATTCATTCTATACTAAGTCACCAGAGAAGCTCCCACTTTCAAGCACTGTCACCTAAAAGCCTGAGTATCCTGGTTAGCAAAGGGTTCTATCCAGGGTCTGAGACCCTCAATGCTTTCTGCTCTGGAGTTGGCTAGGCAAGTCACTTCTTGTACATGTAATGGGGATACCAGCCTTCTGTGTGAGCAGGAAAGTGGTGAGAACCCCAGAGAACCAGACTCTGGATGTTGCTGACCATCTACCATTAATGCCTTCAAAAGCTTCTTCACACCAATTTACAACTTGATGGCCCTGGCCCCTCAAGTCATGCGGATGTTCACACAAGTGAAACCCGTTTTCTCCTACGTCATTCAACCTCATGCCTTTGCAAGTTCCCTTTACTTGGGTTCACCTCTGCCTATGGGCCTAGGATGACACAGACATCAGAAGCACTACACCAGGCACACATAGCAAAAGTCACCACAAGACTACCAAAACAGGTTGGGGCACATCTGAGGCCCTTTGGGGAGTCTACATAAGGCAGGTACAAGAGGGGTGGGTGAGGTTTTGTCTAATGCCTAACTCCATTTGTGGGGGCTACTTCACTGGACTCTGAGGGCCAGCTCCTTCTGCTTCAGCCCCAAGTTACCTGGTCAGACCCAGGTCAGACATCTGCCTACTCAAAGACTATCCCAACCAATGTTTCCAGTTATGAATCCTTGGGACTTTATCTCTTCCCCTAAAAAAAGTTCCCCAAAAGAAAAAGGGAAAAGGAAGGAAAGGCAAAGTGTTCTGACTTGCAATGGGGACAGTTTTTGCCCCCCAGGTAAGCATGTCCAGGACAATCTGGCCATCAGCCTCAGAGGGTCTGGTGCCTGCTGCAGCCTGGAGCAGAGAAACCAAAATCAGACACACCCTGCAGAGGAGTATGACTTGGGTGAACCGTTCCACATTCTGCCTGAATGCCACCGCTCTGAGAGCCAGAGAGTTGCATTCTCCCTGTCTTGTCAAACTGGCACAGTGAGCCCCTGGAAACTTACCCCAACTGGAATCTAGCCCAACTAGCATCCATCAGGCTTCCACAACCTTGAAGAATGGTCTGGAAATGTGAAGATCTCCCAAAATGGCATCATAGTGAAAACCAAAAGCCAAAGGCACATTCATTATTGCTCTGCTTCACAGAAAATTTTCATATATTACACGTCAATTTTTCTTTACAATTTGTAATTTTTTGTTTCAGTGCTTTAGAAAAGCATTCCCCCATGAATTCTTATGAATATTTTCTTTTGTTTCTTTTTTTCATTTTATAGTTTACATTCCCTTTGGGAACAGAGAAAATCATACTTCCTGTTCCCATAGCACCCCCAGCCTCTTGCTGTTGGGTAAGGCCGCACGACTAGTTTGGGCCAGTCAGCTCTGCACAGCAGTGATTTCTATTACTTCTAGATTATCACTTTAGAAGAGTGAGTGAGAGATCTCCATGACACTTCACTTGCCAGTGACCAGCAATGTTCCAGGTGGTGGAGACTTTGTCACCTGGAGTCTCTGACAGACTATGGGAAGCAGAGCCCTCTCACTCATGACCTTCACCAATATATGTTGGGCATTTATTGTGTGCTAGGAATAAGCATTTGCCCATTAAGCCACAGAGGCTTGGGGGGTTTTTACCCCAGCATAAGCTTAGCTTAACCTGACAAACACAGCAATGACTCTCAAAATTTAGAGTCCAACAGTCACCTGTGAAACTTGTTAAAATGCCTATTGTGTCACAAAAATACACTGAGGGCATATCTATGGATTAGTGTGATTACTCTCTTAGCTGATGTAATACATCGTTCAAAATTGCATACATTTTCATTTTGAACCTTATAATAGTATATGGTACCCAGGTAATAGATACACTCTTTGGAAAAACAAAAGACACAAGAAAAAAGCAAAAATTAACATAAAAATCCAGAATTCTGCCATACAGATTTATTGCTAATCTTCGGGTGTTATCGTGTCAAGAAATTTCTTGTGAAAAAAAGACCAGGATAGGAATGGAAAAAAAGAATCCATTGTACTTCTTTCGAGAGAGCTCTGTCAAGTCTAAATGCCGCGCGCGCGTGCATGCGCGCGCGCGCGCGCACACACACACACACACACACACTCACCCGGTCGTACACATACACGCGCACGTGTGGGAGTGTACACCTCAAGGTGGGAGTATAGAGAATGCAATCCCAGAAAGGATTGTCCGCCTGCCCCACCACTGGGGGCTACCGGTATCAGCCAAGCTCGTGCCCATCTGCTGGTATCCAGGGTGCTTACCTCGCTTTCTCCATTTTTCGCTCGACCCGCCCACATCCCCCGCAATAGGAAGCTGGCACCAACGCAGGTTCCCGCCCACCTCCCCAGCATTCCCCATTGCCCACCATTTTCTGAATCTAAATGAATGGAGGGTGGTCCTGTGGTGTGAGAAGTGCTTTACAAGACCTGCTGGGAGTCCTCTTACCCTCTTTTCTCTTCCAGTGATTGGCAGGTGGCTCCCACATTCACACTGTCTTGCAGGGAACCTGGGCATTTTCTTCTTCCTCTTTACCTGGGCCGGTGACCAGCCTGTTTTCAATTCAATAGGGAGCTGATACCCAAATCTGACCTCCCGTCTCCTCCCCAGATCCCTCACCCTAGCCCACAAGTTTTGCTCCCAAATGGACCCGATCAAGGGCAGGAAAAGGGTATAGGCAGTGCAGTCCTAGACTCGCTTTGGTGTTCGCCCTCGCCTTCGGATACCCTTAGCCTCCAGATACCCTCTGCTCTTTCAAACTTCCTGAGATCCGGGGCAGGCAGTAGTCTCCTCCTCTAATGTTTGGGGTCCAGAAGCTCACCCGCCTGCCTGCAAGGTAATAGGGAGATGGTGCTGGGGCAGGAAAGAGGACTCAGAGTACAGTGACTTAAATTCACGCCTGCGTTTTAACCAGTGAAGCCCGCGTTATCAGTGAGCACAGATAACCCTTCCTACAACACAGCAGCAGGAATTAGGTTGTCCCTCCCTACCCCATCTCCTCCCCCCAGCCAACTTGACTCTGTTAGTCTTTTCAGTCTTTCCCAGAAACATGAAAAGTGTGTCATCTTCCTGGAATTTCTACTTGCCTTTCTCAGATTATCAGGGAGGATCAACCCGTGTCTCCTTTTTTTTCTCTCTTGCTCCCTAGACTGCCCACCTCCCCCCTCCCTCAAGACCCAGATCTCTACCATATCCTTTGCAATCCTGTCCAGGCACTGAAATGGGGTTAAGGATATGAGGCCCCAAGTGAGAGAGATTTTTATGAGTTTTTTTTTTAAATATTTGTCAGTTCTGTTCCATACGATTATTATTACTGATACTAATATCCACCTACATCCAGTTTTTCATTAGACAAGAGAAAAGAGCTGTTTGTTGTCATTTGGGAAGCAGGCGGTAGATTCAAGTGTGTGTGGGTAAACAAATAATCCAGCCACCTGTTTTTTCTGCTCAGTAACAACACAAATATAGATCCTTTAGGCAGCCACTTTTTTGAAAGTTTGAAATGTACACAGCAGCTGGGGGCTGCCCTTGTGAGGGGGGTAGGATGGTTTTCCACAAGTCTCTGAGGTCATATAATCTCATAGTACTAAGGACAACTTGGAATTTCAGATTTTGAAAGCTGGTCACATTGGGATGCCCGGTGGCTCAGTCAGATAAGCATCCGACTTTGGCTCAGGTCATGATCTCACGGCTGGTGAGTATGAGCCCCGGGTCAGGTTCTGTGGTGAAAGCTCAGGACCTGGAGCCTGCTTCAGCTTCTGTGTCTCCTTCTCTCTCTGTCCCTCCACGCTCACGCTCTGCCTCTCCCTGAAAAATAAATAAACATTAAAAAAAAACTGGTCACAATATTCTGGTCTTCAAAATTATTATTAATTCAACTTCTACAGTTGATCTATTTCCCACTTCCGTACCATGTTCATATTCTTATTAAAGCTTTCCAACTGCAAACAAAATTTTCATACTACTTACCACTCCAGAGATAAGAGCTAGGTTGCAGGGCCTAAAACTTAAACTTTGGGGACTGTCTTTAAAAAAAGAAGCATTGGTGGGGCGCCTGGGTGGCGCAGTCGGTTAAGCTTCCGACTTCAGCCAGGTCACGATCTCGCGGTCTGCGAGTTCGAGCCCCGCGTCAGGCTCTGGGCTGATGGCTCAGAGCCTGGAGCCTGTTTCCGATTCTGTGTCTCCCTCTCTCTCTGCCCCTCCCCCGTTCATGCTCTGTCTCTCTCTGTCCCAAAAATTAATAAACTTTGAAAAAAAAAATTAAAAAAAAAAAAAAAGAAGCATTGGGACGCCTGGGTGGCGCAGTCGATTAAGCGTCCGACTTCAGCTCAGGTCACGATCTCGCGGTCAGTGAGTTCAAGCCCCGCGTCGGGCTCTGGGCTGATGGCTCAGAGCCTGGAGCCTGTTTCCGATTCTGTGTCTGCCTCTCTCTCTGCCCCTCCCCCGTTCATGCTCTGTCTCTCTCTGTCCCAAAAATAAATAAACGTAGAAAAAAAATTTTTAAAAAATAAAAATAAAAAAAAATAAAAAAAGAAGCATTTTTTAAAGTTCATTTATTTATTTTGAGAGAGAGAGACAGCCCAAACAGTGGCGGGCAGAGAGAGAGAGGGAGAGAGAGAATCTCAATCAGGCTCCACACTGTGAGGAGTGCAATGCAGGGCTCAAACTCACAAAACCTGAGATCATGACAAGAAATGAAATCAAGACTCAGACACTGAACTGATTGAGGCACCCAGGCACCCCAAGAAAAGAAGCATTTGCTAAGCATATTAAGTCAATCAGAGGAAGACAAATACCATATTATTTCACTCATATGTGGAATTTAACAACAACAACAACAACAACAACAACAAAAACAACAACAACAAAAACGGAAGAACATAGGGGAAATGGGGGTGTGGGTAGAGAGAAGAGAGAAACAAACAACAAGAGACTCTTAACAAGGGGCTCCTGGGTGGCTGAGTCGGTTAAGATTTTGACTCTTGGTTTCATGCTCAGATCATCATCTTGTGGTTCATAGGTTCGAGCCCTTCGACGGGCTCTGTGCTGACAGTCGTGGAGCCGGCTTGGATTCTCTGTTTCCCTCTCTCTCTGCCTCTCTCCCTGCTTGCTCTCTATCTCTCTCTCTCAAAATAAATAAACATTTAAAAAAAAAAAAACAAAATAAACCCAAAGCTGAAGAAATTCAATGAAATATCAGAGCTCAGCTCAGCATGAATTTACTTCCCAGATATGGGCAGATTGGTATCTCAAACAGGTAGACACAAGGAGTCTAAGCTATCTATGGTCACTATTACTAAGTGGAAGAGCTGGGTCCAAGGAAGTGAGTGTTTCAACTGAATCTCAGTGAACCTCCATTTCTGTCAATGTCCTCCAGCCAAAGACCACAAAGAGCACACCTGGGGTTGAACAAGTTGAGCTTATTGCTTGTTGCCAGGAAGGCCAACACAAGGTGGAAAGTGGGGATGTTGAGGTGTCTCTCTTTGTTGCAATGAACAATAATCCCAGCTTGAATCAACTGCAGGCATGTCCTGGTGGTGTTTGGCTGAAGGGCATTGACAGTGTATGATGTCTGAGAGTCTACATTTTTGCTTCTGCCATTTAGTAACTGTGTGACCTCAGTCAAGTCACTTAAGTTCTCTGATATTCAATTTGCTTATCTGTAAATTGTACATAGTAACAGTATTCACTTCTTTCAGCTGCTATAAGACCTACAAGGAAAATTTGTTTAAAAAAACGTAAGTGTCCAGGTTGTGTCTCAACTGGCACCTAGACTAAATAGCTCAGGAATCCAGTGGCCTAGTGAATCTGGGTGCCTGTGATTTTTCTGCAGATAGTGGGCACTGCTCTACTGGCTCTGGAGTTGGCCTCAGTGAGAGGCTTGTAGCCTGCAGTATACCCTTCTCCCCCAGTTAGGGAACCCTTCACCTGAGAGCAATTTCTGCAACCCTCATCCTGGACATACTTGTTCTCTAATTGTAGGGTACTGGGTAGTGGGAAGAAGACTAGACTCAGACTGAGAAAAACTGGGTTTCAATCCTAACCCTTTCAGTGCTAGCTGTGGGCTTCAGAAGCCTCAGTTTACTCATGTGTAAAAATGGGTATAACAAACCCTACTTCATGTCTTGTGCAACTAACAAAGATTATGTTTTTGCATGAGGAGTGGGGTGATAAAATGATTCTTTCCTTAGTTGACACCAAGGTTTCTGTTCAGAAAAAGACAGTCTCTTTTAAGGAGAATACTCTGATATGGCAATTGCAGGGAAGAAGGAGAAGTTCTGATGGAAAGGACTGGAAGATAACACATATGTAGCTAAACTGCCCTTCATAAGAAACAAACATGAATTTGGGGTGGGACAAAGAAGGAAAAAAAGGAAATGGGAGAAGGGAGAAAGAAGCAAGAGTGGATCTATGACAGGAGAATGGTTTGCAGAGAACTCCCAAATAGTAATGCAGCCAAGAACTTCTAAAGGCAGGAGTGTTTAGTAATCAATTTTTGATTGTTTATACTGCTATAACATATGACCCTTCATCTACTCAAACTTTGATAAATTATGTTAGTTGCATAAATGCTTCATGTGAGAGGTCTTCATAGAAATCCAGGAAGAAAAGCAAGGATTCTCTCTCTCTCCGTGTCTCTCTGCCCCTTCCCTGCTTATGCTCTCTCTCAAAATAAATCAGTAAACTTAAAAAAAAGATACTCTTAACAATAGAGAACAAACTAAGGATTGATAGAGGGAGGTGCGTGGGAGATGGGCTAGAGGGGTGATGGATATTAAGGAGGACACTTCTGATGAGCTCTGGGTATTGTATGTAAGTGAAGAATCGCTGAATTCTACTTCTGAAATTGATATTGCACTGTATGTCAACTAACCAGAATTTGGGGCACCTGGGTGGCTCAGTCAGTTAATCGTCTATTGATTTTGCCACAGGTCTTGATTTCACAGTTCGTGAGTTCGAGCCACATGTGGGGCTCCACACTACCTGTGCAGAGCCTGCTTGGGATTCTCTCTCTCTCTCTCTCTCTCTCTCTCTCTGTCTCTCTCTCTGCCCCTTCTCCACTCAATCTCTCTCCCCATCAAAATAAATACACTTTAAAAATCAGACTAATAGAATTTAAAAAAAGAAGCATTCAAAATGTATGTGTGTACATGATGCAGGCACTTGGGTACCAAAGCTAATATTTATATATAATGAGAAAAATATTACAAAATTTGGACAGCTGACATATGTGAAACATCCCCATTTCCGTAGAAATCTTGACACAACATGAACAAACCTTTTAGAATCTCTGAAAGTACGAAAGAGTTTTATTTGAGCCCAAGTTAGGATAGCTGCCTGGGAAAGAAATCCTTCACTGGAAAAGAAAGTGTTCTGGAGAACACTTCACAGGAAAGAAAAGTGTTCTGGAGAATGAATAGTCTTTACAGGGCTATATAGTTTTTACACCTTGTAAAAGCTCAAAAGACTATAGGTTAGCATATAGGCAGGAATCGGGAGTTTTACTGTAAAGGAATGCAGGCAGTAAGAGCAATTATCCATATCTCAAGGTCAAGATGGTTTTTCTTTAGGCTACTCATTCACAAAGCAGGTGTACAATGTATGTATGGCATGTGTGGTGGGCCATAAACCAGGATTTTGGTTTGAACAAAGTTTATATACAGTCATGGTGACTTAGAAAGAAATCTAAAATGACTTCCCTTGTTTATCAGGCCTTTAGAGAGTTTTTCTCTCATCCCAAATAACATTTTTATTAATTAACTGCCTGGCACACCTCTAATTTTTTCCCCTACAATTTTTTGGCTACAAACTCTTGGGTCCTCTCTTCACATGACAGCTTTGTAATATCATTTTTTCCTACAGAAAATGTTAAGATAATTCAATCTTTCCTTTGCATAGTTAATCAATTTATTATGATTATTGATAAAACTTTCAGCTTTACTACTCATTATTGCTGATGGGCAAATTTTTAGTATTGTCCAATTTGAGTAAACAGCTGTCAAACTCTATCAAGTTTCTTCCTTATGTGGGTTTAAGATTTTATTTTAAATTTTCTTGTGCAAATTCTTATCTTAAATATTCTTTTGGGGTGCCTGGGTGTCTCAGTTGGTTAAGCACCTGACTTCAGCTCAGGTCATGATCTAGCAGTCCTTGGGTTCAAGCCCCACATCTGGCTCTGTGCTGACAGCTCAGAGTCTGGAGCCTGCTTCAGATTCTGTCTCTCTTTCTCTGTCTTTCTCTCTGCCCCTCCCCTGCTTGCACTTTGACTCTCTCTCTCTCAAAAATAAATAAACATTAAAAAAATTTTTAAATATTCTTTTTTTTCTATGTCTATTTATTTATTTTGAGAGAGACAGATAGAGAGTGAGCAGGAGAGGGGCAGAGAGAGAGGGAGACAGAGAATCCCAAGCAGGATCCACACTGCCAGTGCAGATCCCAACTTGGGGCTTAAACCCACGAACCATGGGATCATGACCTGAGCCCATCAAGAGTCAGGTGCTTAACCCACTGAGCCACTCAGGTGCCTCTTATCTTAAATATTCTTAATGATTACAGTCACAGTGTCATGTCAGTGTCCTGAAGGGGAGTAGAATTTGCCACCCCCAAATGTGTCTCTTTGGTATATTTGGCACAAGGATTATTTTAGGTTTTCTTTAAAAAACAAAAACAAAAACAAAAACAAAAACAAAAACAAAAACCCACCAGCATCCACAGGAAAAGCTCTGAAAACTAAGTAGAAGTTATCCTTTTGAAAGAGGCATTTACATTTATAAAGGGAAACATTCATTTGTAAGGGTGTCTCTCTCTGTGTACCAAGAAAAAAAAGGGTGACTAAATCTCTAGAAATTCTTGCTTTGCCTGGCTGGCTCAGTCAGTGGAGCATGAGTTTTGATCTTGGGATCCTGAGTTCAAGTCCCATGTAGGATGTAGAGATTACTAAAGAAAAAAAATCTCTAGAAACTCCTATCAATGGGAAAGGCAAAGACCTAAATCTACATAACAACCTTACCCTTGTTTACTAAGCTTTGCCTAGTAACCTCCCTTAACTGACTCTCCCACTCCCAACATTTTTTGTCTTTAGCTAGAGTTGGTATTTAAAGTGGTGACTTGGGCCATTTTGGGGAGTTACTCAGTTTTCCTGGGTTTCTCCCACATATATAGGAGATAAATATGTTATTAAACTAGTTTTTCTCCTGTTAATCTTTTATTACAGTGGGTCGCTGGTCTCAGCCAAGAATCTAGAAGGATAAAGGGAAAATTATTTTTCTTCCCGTACCCTTCAAGATTATCCAGCTGGACTAAGAATTAGATTTACATGAGACAGATTAATAGGGGAAAAAAAACCTTTATTATGTGCACACAGAGGCCCTGTAATGAAATTGAGACCTAAAGAAATGACCAAAGCAGCTAGTTTTTATACTTTTTAGACAGAGACTAAATAAATCTGTGAGGAATTGACAGGACAAAGAAAACTTAACTTTGGGAGCTTCAATTAGTAATGAATTCTTTTTTAAATTTTTTAATGTTTATTTATTATTGAGAGACAGAGCATGAGCATGGGTGGGGTAGAGAGAGGGGAGACACAGAATCTGAAGCAGGCTCCAGGCTCTGAGCTGTCTTCACAGAGCCCAACGCGGGGCTCGAACTCACAAACCGCGAGATGATGGCCCGAGCCCAAGTTGACGCCTAACCAACTGAGCCACCCAGGTGCCCCAGTTAGTAATGCATTCTAAACAGAATTCAGGCTGGGGTAGTAAATTAATAAAAAGTAACAAAGATTGTTAATACAGTTTTCTCAGCCCTGAATTCCCTATCTCTGGTGATAAGACAGGATACAGGGAGGGTGCTTTTCACATGGGAGATTTATTTCCTTTTGTCAGGATAGAGGAGGGTCTGAGTGTCCATCTTACAAATAAAGTAACTTTTAAAAATAATAATATTCCAGGGGCTCCTGGCTGGCTCAGTTGGTACAGTACGTGACTCTTGATCTCAGGGTCTTGAGTTTGAGCTTTATGTTGGGAGTAGAGTTTATTTTTTTAAGGAAACACATACATACATACATACATACATACATAAAGTAACCATATGCCAAAGTGCCACATTTTGGGCATCTTGCCCTTGGCCTCTACAATGGTATCTTAGTCAATGTCAATATTTCATGCCAAATCACCAAGAAATTAATATGAACCTCTGTAGATGTGATCGGGCAAAGCCACAAGCATGGTTTGTGTAGCAAAGGCAAGAATCTATTTTTGATAACTCATACTGTACATATAGGACAGCAATGGAAGTCAAGATGAAAAAAATACCTTGGGATCAGGGAATGAAGTAGGAAATAATGTCAAATGCTGTCAAGTTGCTGGTGTTAAGCAAAGCATATGAAAGTTATTAAGAATGCAGCATTAGGCTCATTAGCCTTAGACTCACACAACCCTAGTTTGAATCCTAGAGCTTCTACTCACCACCTTATGAAGACTTTCTAGTAATTACTTAATTATACACAGAAGGCACTGATAAACACATGAATAAATTATCTAATTAAACCCAAACTAAAAATGATCCCAAATCAACTTCCTGTTAGCTTGATCCAAAACATGCCCACACCCATCTCACCACCAAAAATATGATAGGAAGTAGGAGTGGCAGAAGACAGTAGTCTTAAATTGCAGTCAATATTCTTGCTTTAATGAACTTTACAAAAATATAAGAGACATAGCGTGGCCTTTATATTACTTTTCTATTGCCATGTAACAAGATATGAAACTTAGCTATTTAAATTAACACCCATTTATTTGGATCACAGTTTCGTAAGCCAGAAGTCCAGATGTGTTATGATGGTTCTCTGCTCAGGATCTCTTAAGGTGTCAGACAACCTGCATTCTCATCTGGAGCTTAGAACCCTTTTTCAAGCCTACATGACTGTGGCAGAATTCAGTTCCTTGTGGTTGTAGGACTGAGATCATACTTTGCTCCTAGCCAGTAGCTAGAACCATTCTCAGCTTAGAGATCATCCACATTCCTTGCCACATGGCTCCTCTATCTTCAAAGCCAAAAGTGGAAAATATCAGTCCTGTTGAATCTCTTTCCTTTCATGCTTCAAATCTCTCTGACACAAGGAAGAGCTATCTCTTTAAGGACTCCATCCAATTAGGTTGGGCCCACTTAGTGATTGTCCTTTGATTGACTCAATGATTTGAGACTCTGCATCAGAAAAATCTCTTTTTCCATGTAATGCAACATAATCATAGGTTATCTTATATTCACAGGTTCCATCTATAATCAAAAGGAGGGAATCAGGGATGTGTGAAGGTCATTGAGGGGATCATCTTAGAACTTTGCCAACTATTACCCTTCCCAGAGGCCTAATATGGTGCCCATACAAATCCAGGGACCATGAAATGTAAGCTTCATTAGTTTCAAGGTGAATTCACCTCTGCATTACCTCCACTCATTCTGAGTTTTTCACTTTACCTATACAACTGCATTCTGCTAAAGAGACCCCTAAACCTCAACCATACATAATCATGAAATAGTTCCTGCTTACAGTTCTAACAGAAGTTACAAGCTGAATGACCAACACTGGTTTTGCATTTACCTATATTGGGGATGATAGAACCTTACATCTTGGGCATGCAATGAAAGGTAGTCATGATTTCTTGTATATCCACTAGAGTATTTTGGATTGAGGCTGGATAGGTTGGGGGAGACACAAAGGCAAACCACAAGGAAATGGTCCTTGTCCTTTAGAGACATTTGGGAACCTTATCATTACTTAGCCTGCTATGTGGCCCACATGGGGATGGTTGCTTGCATAGGGGAGTGGGCTATTCCACACATGCTCTCTCAGCAGTCTGTGAGGTAGGGATTATTAGTCAGTCCATAGGAATTTGGAGAGAATAATGTCCAGTGCAGATTGGAGTTACTAGAGAAAAATTCAAAGGAGAAGCAAATGACCAAATTAATCTACTTTATTTCCTGATTTCACCTTGCCGTTCTCTTCAAACACTGGATGGTAATCCCACAATCCATTGAATAATCTTAGATTCTCTATCTTGACATTTAAGACAACCTGAGTCACATATTCTCGGCTTTGTCAACCATTTTTCCTCTGTTCCAGCCAAAAGAGACCCCTAATTAGTGTGACCCAAATATGC
Source organism: Prionailurus bengalensis (assembly GCF_016509475.1). Classification (NCBI taxonomy): domain Eukaryota; kingdom Metazoa; phylum Chordata; class Mammalia; order Carnivora; family Felidae; genus Prionailurus; species Prionailurus bengalensis. The sequence goes on along the minus strand of NC_057361.1, from coordinate 84,653,103 downwards.
TTTATACTTACCCACTCTGTGCACTTGCTGTGCCATTCTCCTAGAATGAGTAATTCCTGAAAAGAAAGGAATAGAAGTAGGTAATATAAAAGAAAGTACATCTTGTAAAACAATTGTTGCTTGAGATGTTTCAGGAGAGCCATGAGAAGCCAGCCCTATGACAGTAAAGACTTCACGGCACCATTGCTTCTGGAGAGAAGGAGATAGTTTATCTCAACCTAGAGAAAAAGGGATTCTTTCAGAGCACTATAGATCCATTGCTTAGTTTGTAGTCTATGTCTGATTTCATTACTTATCATGGTATGTACATGATCTCTTCACTTTGAACACTTGATCCTTTCTTCCATTCTTTCTCATGTCTCCACTTTTGCTACAAGTTCCTCAATTTATTCCATGCACTCTTTGAATAAACATTCTAGAACTCTTCTTCAGCCAAATGGAGCATAGGTGGAAATATTCTCCTCCCAATGAAGTAGATCTTAATCAATCTTGCTCACACACACACAAAAGCCCTTAAGCTGACTGCATTGAAAACTCCTTCTCTGAAGAGCAAACACAGAAGAGAGGAATTCCCAGTGTGATCATAGAAAGAATGTTAACGCTTACAGCCTGGACATTAGGCCTTGGTAAAGTGGCTCACTGTGTAGCAGATAATGTTGCTTTTTAGGTTAGTCCAAAATTCTTTCTGAGAGCTGACTAGACTGGGAGTTTAAAAAGTAGTGCACCCGCAGGTCTGTGCTCCTCTGACTTGGTGAGTATTTCAGGTTATAGGGTCTGCCAAGACCACCAAGCTGCCACGATCACCACAAGGCACAGAATGGGTTGCTACAGGGATGCCTGGGTGGCTCAGTAGGTTAAGTGTCAACTCTTGAATTCAACTCAAGTTATGATCTCATGGTTCCTGAGTTCGAGCCCCACGAGTTCGAGCCCCACGAGTTTGAGCACGTGTCAGGCTCTGTGCTGACAGTGGGGAGTCTGTTTGGGATTCTCTCTCCCTCTATCTCTGCCCCTCCCTGGCACTCTCACAAGCTCTCTCTCTCTCAAAATAAATAGTTAAAAAAAAGGAATGGGTTGCTGCATTCATTCACAAGCACTGTCACTTCTTTTATATACTTTGCATTGTATATGTGTTACTTTAGTAGTAACCAGTGTCACACCACTTGGCACCAAATCCAAATCATCATTCTTGCACATCTCTGAATTCAGACTAGACTAAAAATTTAGAAATATAAATTTGTAAATGCTATAAGGATACAATTTAATAAATTGGCTTTTGACCTCATTTATATATGAGAAAATAGAGACAGAAAAAGATTAAATATGTTTCCAAATTCATCTAGCAAGCCAGGAAAAAGATTGGCCCTGGAATGCATGTCTGTGGAATCCCAGCTATTGTTACTAGATTCCTTGACTAGCCTATATAATTCAGGAGGGACTTTTCCCCACATCTCACCTTCCAGAGTTTTTCAGAATATGTTACAGGGGTATTCCCTTGGTGAAAGCTGCTCACAAAAAGTGGACAGTACAGGCCTTTTCAGGTAGCAGGAGTTGAAGGTATCAGAAGGCAAGCAGGGCAGCCCTGCAAGCAAGGTGGAAGGCAGTCAGCCCCTGGCAGCTGCTGCCATGACAACCGTATCCAGGGGCGTGGCCTTTCTCTGGGGGATCTGAGGAAGCCCAGAGTGAGTTTCTGGTTTAGGGATTCCTGTTCCCTGATGAGGCTGCACTTCTGTGGCAGAAACAGAGCCCCTCCCTCTGAGTCTGTCTACAGCACAGACTCCATGGAGGTCTGGTTTTACTTTGCAGGGCCTGTCTGCCTGGAGTTGAGGAGAAAGGCCCTCTCCAGCTCAGAAGTTCCCCCTTCTTCTGCCACCTCTGCATTCTTTCCTAATGACACCCATGGCAGTACTTTAGTCTCAAGACTATCTGCTGTGGATTGCAGCAGGCCCTATTCAGCCTGTAGCTCTCAGGCTCTCCCAAATAGCCAAGTGGAAATGGAATGACAAGAGTCTTCTCTTTTCTGCTTCTGGCCATCCTAACTGGGACTACCTCCTCTCCTCTCCTCTCCTCTCCTCTCTTCTTCTCTCCTCCCCTCCCCTGTCCTCTCCTCCCCTCTTCTGTCCTCACTCCTCTAGTCTCCTCTCCTCTCCCTTACTCTCCTTTCCCTCTCTCCTCCCCTCCTGTCCCTTCCTCACCCCTCCCCTCCCCTTCTCTGTCTCTCTCCGTCTCTCTCTCTGCTTATGCCCAGAGAAACAAGGAAGGGACTCTGAGGAAAGGTGAGCTAGCAACTCAGGCTTCTGGGGAATACTTCGGGGCTGGGAAGACAGGCCCAACAGGGGCCAAAGGGAGGCAGTACTGTTGCAGGATTTTTACTTCAATACCCGGGGTTTGTTATCTTGTTGCTTTTTATAGGTTTTTTTAAAATTTTTTTAATGTTTATTTATTTTTGAGACAGAGAGAGACAGAACATGAATGGGGGAGGGTCAGAGAGAGAGAGGGAGACACAGAATCTGAAGCAGGCTCCAGGCTCTGAACTGTCAGCACAGAGCCCGACATGGGGCTCGAACTCACGGACCATGAGATCATGACCTGAGCCAAAGTCAGATGGTTAACCGACTGAGCCACCCAGGCGCCCCATCTTGTTGCTTTTTAGAATGAAGAGGTGGACACAAAATGAGCAGCAGCCAAAGTTTATAGAGTATAAAATCAGACAGGAGGAAGAGTATGAAAGCTCTCTTTATGGAGAGGGGGCATTTGAAAGTGAATGCCGGCAACAATAAGCAAGGGCCTTTGTTTTATAAGGTTCTGGTCCCAGCCCCCCCCCCCATTCCCTTCCCCCCTTGTTCCTTCTCAGGTTCTACCCTTATTGGCTTGATAGTTTTAGGTGCTGGGTTGTCCATTCCTGATTGGCTCAGCTCCATTGTATGAGGGGTGGTCTATGGCCATATCATTCCTTCTGGGTCATATGTCTTATGGTCTACTAGTTATTTTTAGTTAGGTCTTTTGTCAAATTCCTGAGGGGTAGTAGGTGGTGTCTGTCACATTCTTAAGAGGAACCTTAGGCCCAAGGGGGTTTTCTGTGGTCAGATGCTCCAAGTATTGTTCCAAAATATGTTTTTCCCCACTCAGGAACCTCAGGTCCTAACCTTTCCCTCTCTGCCTACAGAATCCTGTCTTTTCCTATCATAGTACCAGGCTCTGGGCTGGGCAGGACCCAGACTGTCACTTACTCACTGGAAGGTTCTGGAGGCCTGGGAAATTTACCCCTCTTCATGCCTCTGTTTGTTTGCTCCTTGTTCCTAAAAGATGGAGGAAGGGGTTGTGGTAGAACAATCAGGGGCGCCTGGGTGGCTTAGTCAGTTAAGCGTCCAACTTCAGCTCAGGTCATGATCTCACCATCAGTGATTTCGAGCCCCATGTCAGGCTCTGTGCTGGCAGCTCAGAGCTTTGGATTCTGTTTCCTTCTCTCTCTGCCCCTCTCCCATTTGCTCTCTCTCTCTCTCTCTCAAAACTAAATAAACATTAAATAAAATAAAAAAGAACAATCAGTGAGGTTCCTTTCAGCTCTAAGATACTAGGACTTCACCCTACCTACAATGGTGAGGAGGGGCTTCTCTTAGGAACACCATTTGGCCTGAGTGGGGACCTCTCCAGATTGTGGCTGCTGCTGCTGTTTTCCTCAGAATCCAGACAAGCTCAGGGCACAGAACTTGTCCTATGTTGTCCTTCCCTGCTAGACTCCAACATGTATACTCACAGCCTTCCCCTTAGCCTCAGGGACTCTCAGATGGACCCAGAACAATTGCAGTCTGAGATCTGAATGACAGAGGTTGGAATAGAGAAGACAAATTCACAATCTTGGATATTTGCTTCGAAAAACTTACATTTAATGAGTGTTTTGCTGTCTTCTGTCCTGTACATGCTGATGAATAAGACACAAATGTCCCTGAAGAATTCACTGACTTATAGGGGAGATAGATGTCTAAACACAGTTTTAACACAGGATAATAATAATGTCTGAGTCACCTGGTGATTTAGGAGCACCAGGAAAAGAACACCTAACTCAGCTTGCTCTGGTGACTGCCAGGGAAGTCCTTTGGGAGTAAGTGATAGTGTAGTTGAATTTTAATGATTGAATAAGATTTTGTTTAACAGAGAAGGGAAGGGCAGTCTAGACAGAAGAAGCAGCAGGAAAGAGTTTGAGGCAAAGTCTTGGAGGCTTGGCCTCAAGGGTCTGACTGGACCAAACCAGTCCAAGTCTGACAAGAGTTCAGATGCCAAATGTCCATCACAGAGGTGAGTTTGGCAGTATACCCTAAGTGTACCCTATAACCCCACAATCCTGGTCACTAATCCCTGAGAAATACTTACGTATATGCACAGAGAAGCAAGCAGAAAAAAGGCCGTTGCAGCATGGTTGTATTAGCAAAGCACTGGAAACCATCTCAATCTCTATCATTGAATAAACTACAGTATGTTCATTCACACTATGCAATGTATGCAGCAGTTACATATGAATTTGATCTATAGGTCTAACGTGGGATTTTTTTTTTTTTTTTGAGCACAGCAAACTCAATTCTGACACTGAGGGAGTGTCAGATCCCACAGATTAGGGGCTGGGTCCCACAAGATTTCACCCCACCCCCTTCAAATGCCAACCTTAAGAGGTACAGGGGTGAGGTCCAAAAGGATCCCAAATGCAGGAGCTTCTGTCCTCAAAGAACTTGGGTGCGCCATCCTCCCAGGAGGTGGATGTATTCACCAACCTGGAAGCTCATCAAATCTTGTTCAAAAGTTTTCATATAGCTTAGTCTGTAGCTTTCCTCACCTTCCTCTTTCCAGAAGTTGGCGAGAGGGGCTGGAAGTTCAACTTGGTCTTTCTGGTAACCAGTGCAACCTTGAGGCTGTCAAAGGGTCCCACCCTAGATCACTTTATTATCATAAACTCAAAAGGGGCTCCTTATGAATGACAAAAGATATTCCTATCACTCAGGAAATTCCAAGGGTTTGAGGAGTTTTATGCAAGGAACTGGGGACAAAGACCAAAAATGTATTTATTATATATCACAATAGGTAACAACATAGATAGATTTGCAAGACACATAGTTGAGTAAAAAAAGAAAAGAACATTTTGTCGAATGAAATGTAGGGTATAATGCCATTTATATAATGTCATTTGGATTCTGTGAATATGTGTGTATGTGCATGCATGTGTATGTAAGCGTGTGTGCATGTGATTTGTGTTTCTTCTTATGTGAATTACTTCTCCATGTACTTTGCTCATTTTCTATTGGGTGAGTAGAGATTTATATTTTTCAAAGATATCTCTAAATCTGTAATATGTTTTAAATATTTCATCTCAATTTCTCTTGTGCCATTTAATATTCCTTGAGATTTTTAAAAAAGGTTTTGCGGGGCGCCTGGGTGGCGCAGTCGGTTAAGCGTCCGACTTCAGCCAGGTCACGATCTCGCGCTCTGTGAGTTCGAGCCCCGCGTCAGGCTCTGGGCTGATGGCTCAGAGCCTGGAGCCTGTTTCCGATTCTGTGTCTCCCTCTGTCTCTGCCCCTCCCCCGTTCATGCTCTGTCTCTCTCTATCCCAAAAATAAATAAACGTTGAAAAAAAAAATTAAAAAAAAAAAAAAAGGTTTTGAGGGATGCCTGGGTGGCTCAGCCTGTTAAACGTCCGACTCTTAGTTCCTGCTCAGGTCATGATCTCACAGCTTGTGACTTCGAGCCCCTCATCGGGCTCTGTGCTGACAGTGTAGAGCCTGCTTGGGATTTTCTCTTTCTCTATCTCTCTCTGTCCCTCCCCTGCTCACACACACACACACACACACACTTTCTCTCTCTCTCTCAAAATAAATAAATAAACTTAAAAAAGAAAGATTTTGAAAGACATAATTCCTTATTAATTTTTGTGATTACAAAAGCATGTTTGTAGGGGCACCTGGGTAGCTCAGTTGGAAGAGCATGCGATTCTTGATCTCAGGATCATGAGTTTGAGCCCCACATTGAGTGTAGAGATTACTAAAAAAATATTTTTTTAAAAAAACTTATGCTTGTAGCAAAAAATTCAAGCTCAACAAGGGTGGGCCATGAGACTAGAGGAGTGTTCCCAACTTTTCTGACATCCAAAGATGAATACCATTAGACTCAGCAATAAGAAAGAAGGTGTGAAATTTTAGGAGTCAGTAAGACATAATATTAAGAGTTCTGACTTAGGAGTCAGACACATTTGAGTTCAAATCTAGATTCTTCCACTTATTGGCTGTGTGATCCATATTTTTTGAGCTTCAGTTTCTTCATATATAATAAGGTAATAATGTTTTCCTCAATGAGTTGTAATGACTAAAGAAGATCCCAAATATAAAGTACCTGGCCCAAAGTAGTTTCTTGATCATTTTGAATTTCTTTCCCCAACTCCAAACAAAGCTGGTGTTCTTTCCTCTACATTATGCTCTTTGGGGGACCTGTCCATTCATGTGGCCTTCAGACATAGGCCTCTGAGATCAAAGAGAACAATTTTATCTTCCTTATAGACATCACCATCAAAGGGTGTGGTTAATAGAATACCCATATAGATGAATGTCATGGCATATGTGCAAAGAAAAATAAAGGAATAAATAAAATATATGCTATAAGATATAACTACAAATATATAAATAACAGATAAAAGTATTTGAATGTATAATATATAAATAGGTAAAATAATACACATTATATTTAAAAAGTAAATTGATAGAGTACATAAAAGGAGATATACACACAATAAGTAAATATACATCAATATTAACAATTATTTCTCCTAGATAGGGGAATTATAGGTAATTTATCTTTCCTTTTCTACTTTTCTACATATGCATATGCATTTTCTAGTAGGAACATATAACTTCCACAATCAGAAAAAAAGTGAAAATAGTATAAGACTTTTTAGTTTAAACACATGGACACATGCACACATATACTTATCTTGACTTGAGACAGGGAAAAACCATCTAAGCATACGTTGCTTCTTGTGCCACCTCAGCCCCCAGGAAGAGTCTGATACTGTGTCATTCCAGTGTGAATCAGGGTTGAGGTATTCCCCTCCCTCATATCAAGCCAATAGTTTCTCTCCTTCCCTCTCTCCTTTGTTAGTGGTGTTGAACTCATAGTTCTGGCTCTGGTCACCAGATGGCGTGCTTACTTCTAGTTTCTAATATTATTTAAGGGGCGCCTAGGTGCTCAGTCAGTTAAGCCTCTGACTTCAGCTCCCGTCATGATCTCACCACTCATGGGTTTGAGACTGGCATGGGGCTCTGTGCTGACAGCTCAGAGCCTGGAGCTTCCTTTGGATTCTGTCTCCGTCTCTCTCTTCCCCTCCTCCACTCATGCTGTGTTTCTCTTTCTCTCAAATATAAATAAATATTGACAATTAAAAAAAATAAAACCATACTATTTAAAACCAATATTGTCTTGGTAAAGAGATTTAAAGAAAACGTTCATTTTTTTTACATATAAGTTATGAATCAGTACATTCAGTACAATCACACTTCTGTTTGAAAAATACATATTCATAGAAAAAGTTAGAAGGATATATAATTGGGTTCTTCATTCAATAATCGGGCTCTTCATTCATTCAATTCAATAAATATTCAAGTGGTCTTTACTAAATATCAGGTACCACCAGCCACAATCCATATTTCCATGCCAATTTCTTTTCCAAACTCTAGACACTTACATCTAACTTCCTAGTGTACATTTCCAACTGGAGAAAGATAATAATGTAAAAACTCACCCAAATGCACAAGCTTACAATACTTATTAACTCTAAATCAATTATTCCCTAAGGCCTGAAAAACTACAATCTAAATTGGAGGTAGTGTGGGATGCCTAGCTGGCTCAGTTGGTGGAACATGAGACTCTTGACCTCAGGGTTGTGAGTTTTAAGCCCTACATTGGGGTAGAGCTTACTTTAAATTAATTAATTAAAAAATAAATTGGAGTGTATAGAGTGGGGAGAATGCAGAATTTGATTCTAACAAATATGAATTAGAACACAGGATCTGTCTCTTATTTATCTGTGTAATTTTCTTTTTTTGTATAATTGTATTTCTTATTCATAAAAATAATTGAGTTTGGGTTAGTATTTCTGAATGGAAGAGGAAGGGATCTCTGGGTGTTTTACAAGGAGCCCGAACCTGATCTCTCAATGCTACCTCACCAGATGGGCTCCCACTCTCAAGCACTGTGTCCTAAAAGCCAGATCATTCTGGTTAAAAGAGGGCTTTCTCTAGGGGCCAGAGTCCTCAATGCTTTTTGCTGTGGGGTTGCCCAGGCAAGTTGCTTCTTGGATATGTGATTGAAATACTAGCCTTCTGTTTGGGCATGGAGGTGGTTAAGAGACTCAGAGAACCAGGCTGTAGATGCTGCTGAACCTCTACCACCAATGCCCCTGGCCCCCAAGTCATGAGGAGGTCCTAAAATGCATAGGGGTACTCACACAGGAGGTGAACCCCCTTTTCTCCTAAGTGGTTGGACCACATGCCTTTGAAAATTCCCTTTACCTGGAGTCTCCTCTGCCTCTGGGCCTAGGATGACACAGACATCAGAGGCACTACATATACAGAGCAATGTTCACTGCAGAATCACCAAAACAGGCTGGGGCATGTCTGAGGCCCCTTGGGGAGTCTACACAACGTAGGTAGAAGAAGGATGCTTGAGGTCTTGTCTGAGGTCTAATCCCATTTATGGAAAGGCTAACTTATTAAACTCAGAGAAGAGCCAGCTCCTTCTGCTTCAGCCTCAAGTTACTTGGTCAGACCCAGGTTGGACATCTGCCTACTTAAAGATTATCCCAACCAATGTTTCCACTTATGAATCCTTGGGACTTTATCTCTTCCCCTAAAAAAAGTTCCCCAAAAGAGAAAGGGAAAATGAAGGAAAGGCAAAGTGTTCTGACTTGGCAATGGGGACAGTTGTTGCCCCCCAGGTAAGTATGTCCAGGACAATCTGGCCATCAGCCTCAGAGGGTCTGGTGCCTGCTGCAGCCTGGAGCAGAGAAACCAAAATCAGATGTACCCTGCAGAGGAGTGTGACTTGGATGAACCCTTCCACATCCTGCCTGAATGCCACCCCTCTGAAAGCCAGAGAGTTGGATTCTTCCTGTCTTATCAAACTGGTACAGTGAGCCTCTGGAAACTTATTTCACTCCAATGGAATCCAGCCCAACCAGCATCCATCAAGCTGCCATGACCTTGAAGAATGGTCTGGAGACATGAAGATCCCCCCCAAATGGCAACATACAGTGAAAAATAAAAACAAAAGAAAAGTCAAGGGCACAGGGCTGGCTTACCATTTTGTGAGCTGATTACCAAACAACTTTAAATTTACTTTTGATGCATTTTTCTCATATTGGAAGAAAGGAATGCAAGGCATTCCATAATGTCAGTCATGGAAAATCTATCTTGTTATTTTATTGTCCTCTTAGCTTTTCATTCTGTGTATAGTCTTGCTTCACTGCAAGAATTCTATATATTTTTGTTTTTAAAAAATAATGTTTTCATTTATTTTTGAGACAGAGAGAGACAGAGCATGAGCAGGGGAGCGGCAGAGAGAGAGGGAGACACAGAATCTGAAGCAGGCTCCAGGCTCTGAGCTGTCAGCACAGAGCTCCATGTGGGGCTCAAACTCACAGACTGTGAGATCATGACCTGAGCTGAAGTTGGACACTTAACCGACTGAGCCACCCAGGCGCCCCAAATTCTTTATCTTATGTAGTAAAATTGATAAGGTTGTTTTTAGTTTCTTTTTTTTTTTTTTTTTTTTTTTTTTTTTTTTTAATTTTTTTTTTTTCAACGTTTTATTTATTTTTGGGACAGAGAGAGACAGAGCATGAACAGGGGAGGGGCAGAGAGAGAGGGAGACAGAATCCGAAACAGGCTCCAGGCTCTGAGCCATCAGCCCAGAGCCTGACGCGGGGCTCGAACCCACGGACCGCGAGATCGTGACCTGGCTGAAGTCGGACGCTTAACCGACTGCGCCACCCAGGCGCCCCTGTTTTTAGTTTCTTAAAAATATGCTTGGACAAGGCTTTCACTTTTTTAAAAAAGTGTATTTTGAGAGAGAGAGACACAGCATGAGCAGGGGAGGGGCAGAGAGAGAGAATCCTAAGTAGGCTCCACACTGCCAGATGCAGGGCTAGAACTCATGAACTGTGAGACCTACCAAGAGTAGGTCACTTAACCGGACAGAGGCAGCCAGGCGCCCCAAGCCTTTCACCCTTTTAAATTCTGATACAATAATCTGCATTCTCTTTTATATTATAATTTATTCTTACTAAAACCAGGAGTATGCTGCATATAGCAGTGGTTCTATAACTTGTGTGGTAATTGACAGAAAAGGAAATGCAGTGGGTCTGGGGTAGAGCCCAGTCTTTGCATTTTTTATAAGAGAAATGCTGATATATAAAATATGTAAATAATTTTAATGTTGAATTTGGTGAAGGAATTCCTCCCCACAGTGATCCTTTTGGAACTGCAAATCATACTTTCTAGAGAAGTGAACATACTGAAGCTACATAGTCAATCAGACAAACTCAGGGTTCATGACTGGGTCATAACTTCAAAAAATTAACCACTATCCATGTTTCTAGAATCAACAGGAACAATAAAACAAAATCTTAGATGTTATGAGGGTAGTTTGAGAAATCATAATATCTGATACACACAGGCATATATATGTATATGCATACACATAGATAATACTTCAATGACTTACAAAGTACTTTTGAATGTTTCTTGGTGATGAGGGGTGGGGTAGAGGGGAAATGTCCTAACTTGAGGCTAAGTCTTACCTTCCTCTCTAATTTATACAAGTTGAGCAAGTCAGCTGACTTGGTTAAGGGAAGCCTGCCAGAAACCCTTGGGAGGGAACTCACCCTAAGGCAAATATTAGGTACTTAAAACCTTAGTCATTTTTGGAGATTATTGGGAGAGATTCCAATTCTGAATACATAGCATTGTGTCTGGCTTGCAAGTTTGTCTCCTAGCCCAGGTCTCAGTGAACTCATGTTTGAATCCAGTGTAGAAACGAGAGGCTTTCAGAAAAAAAGGGACAATTTTGCTAAGAATTCTTTAAAACATTGAGGTTTAAGCAGCACTGGGATGATATGCACCTGTATAATATTAAAACCGAAGGAGGGGCATTCTCCATTTACCTGTAGGAGACTGAGTTCAGCTTTGCCCCAGAGGGACTCCAGAGAAATCAGTGAAGCTTTGCAACTGGAGGACCCAGGCACCTTGGCTGTGGTGGGGGTCATGGAAGGACCAAGACCCAGGGAAAAAGGCAGCTATTCCCAGTAGATGTGGCAGTGTCCAAGGGAAGGGAATAGCAGGACAGAAATAGAATGTGTCATTCACCTGGAATCTCACAGGAATTATTTGTGAGTGTAAGTGAAACCTTCTTTGGGTTCTATCCACTGAATATTTGAAGGGTATCTTATAGGGGTTGGGGGTCCTGCATATGCAGGTGGAGGAAAACCATAGAGCTCTAGGATCTTCATTTGGTTCCACAGCAGCCTTGTAAATCCAGCATTATTCCTATTTAAATAGAAAAAGAATGGCACAAAAACAGACACATAGACCAATGGAATAGAATAGAAACACCAGAACTAGACCCACAAACGTATGGCCAACTCATCTTTGACAAAGCAGGAAAGAACATCCAATGGAAAAAAGACAGCCTCTTTAACAAATGGTGCTGGGAGAACTGGACAGCAACATGCAGAAGGTTGAAACTAGACCACTTTCTCACACCATTCACAAAAATAAACTCAAAATGGATAAAGGACCTAAATGTGAGACAGGAAACCATCAAAACCTTAGAGGAGAAAGCAGGAAAAGACCTCTCTGACCTCAGCCATAGCAATCTCTTACTCAACACATCCCCAAAGGCAAGGGAATTAAAAGCAAAAGTGAATTACTGGGACCTTATGAAGATAAAAAGCTTCTGCACAGCAAAGGAAACAACCAACAAAACTAAAAGGCAACCAACGGAATGGGAAAAGATATTTGCAAATGACATATCGGACAAAGGGCTAGTATCTAAAATCTATAAAGAGCTCACCAAACTCCACACCCGAAAAACAAATAACCCAGTGAAGAAATGGGCAGAAAACATGAATAGACACTTCTCTAAAGAAGACATCTGGATGGCCAACAGGCACATGAAAAGATGTTCAGCGTCGCTCCTTATCAGGGAAATACAAATCAAAACCACACTCAGGTATCACCTCACGCCAGTCAGAGTGGCCAAAATGAACAAATCAGGAGACTATAGATGCTGGAGAGGATGTGGAGAAACGGGAACCCTCTTGCACTGTTGGTGGGAATGCAAATTGGTGCAGCCGCTCTGGAAAGCAGTGTGGAGGTTCCTCAGAAAATTAAAAATAGACCTACCCTATGACCCAGCAATAGCACTCCTAGGAATTTATCCAAGGGATACAGGAGTACTGATGCATAGGGGCACTTGTACCCCAATGTTCATAGCAGCACTCTCAACAATAGCCAAATTATGGAAAGAGCCTAAATGTCCATCAACTGATGAATGGATAAAGAAATTGTGGTTTATATACACAATGGAATATTACGTAGCAATGAGAAAAAATGAAATATGGCCTTTTGTAGCAACGTGGATGGAACTGGAGAGTGTGATGCTAAGTGAAATAAGCCATACAGAGAAAGACAGATACCATATGGTTTCACTCTTATGTGGATCCTGAGAAACTTAACAGAAACCCATGGGGGAGGGGAAGGGGGAAAAAAAAGAGTGGGAGAGAGCCAAAGCATAAGAGACTGTTAAAAACTGAGAACAAACTGAGGGTTGATGGGGGGTGGGAGGGAGGGGAGGGTGGGTGATGGGTATTGAGGAGGGCACCTTTTGGGATGAGCACGGGGTGTTGTATGGAAACCAATTGGTCAATAAATTTCATATATATATAAAAAATAAAATAAATTAATTAATTAATTAAAAAAAAAGAATCATTTATGAAAGAATTTGAGATAGGTCATGTGGAAGTGCCAGTTCACTGAAAAAAAAAAAAGAAACCAATACTTGTTAGAACTTCTTATTAAAATATTAATAATTATTTTACTATTGTATTTTGAACAATTGTTTCAATTTTCATTATTGATGATTAAAATAATATTATTGGAAAAAAAAAAGAAAAAAAAAAGAAAAAGAATGACCTTTAAGTAGAAGTACCTGGTTTATTTTTCTGCCTAAGAGATTTAAAGGAAACATGGGATTTACTATTCTTTAAAGTTCTGACAAGTATTTATTAAGTGCCACATTGTCTTTATAAGTTGATTGACAGTTTTTAAATTTTTCCCCATATTGTTTTTTTCAACAAAAGCAAAATATGTTTGTCTTGAAAAATGAGAAGCTCCCATTAAGCAAAATGAAAAACCAAAACACCTGTTATCTTACCACATGGATAGCCACTGTTAAGACATTTAAGTATATACTTTCAGTTTTTTCTTTGCATATTAATATACAAATATACATTTTTTACAAAAATGGGATGCTACATATACTTTTTGAAAATTGTTTTCACTTCACAATATATAATGTACACCTTTTCATGCAAATGGGTGAGAGGGAGACTTGCAGCTTGTAGGTGGGGAAAACCCAATTTTATGCCAGTTACAAGCAAAACACCTAAAATAAAGCCACGCAAAAAGTTAAAATTGAGATGGGGAAAGTGCATGAGATGAGAAAATGCAAACAAAGTTCAGGTGGCAACCTTCTATCAGGGGAAACAATTAAAGGCCGAACACATTAAATAGGATAAGGACGGTTCCGTCTCGCCTTCCAATGCATGACCATTAATTTGTTTCGTACTCTTTTCATTTCTTCCATCTCCTCTGCCACCTTTATCATCTCCTCGTTGCTCAAATTTCGGCCGTGTATGTCCCCTCTAAATTGCGGGCGAGAGCGAGCCAGCCTCTCTTTGAAGCTTCCTTCTTCCAGCTTATGTTTTCCCACTCCACAAGGAGGCTGCTCCATGGGAGGGCGCTCTTCAAAAAGGTCCCTTCTAGAAAGGCGCTCCGGAGGAGGGTGCTCCTCGGACACGAGCATCTCGGGAAGGAGCTCAGGAAGGAGCTCCTCAGGAAAGAACTCCTCCTCTGACGACTGCTCCTCGGAAGACGGTTCTTCCGGAGACTGCTTGACGGGAGAGTGTTCCACAGGAGGCCGTTCCTCATCCGTCTTGGGCGCGCTCTCTGGCTGTTCCTCATTTTCTTTGCATGATTTTTCCATGTTGAGGATCCTCTTTAAGTACAGTTATTCATAGGAGACAAGGCAGAGTCGAGTAAACACACTTGGTGGCTGGATCAAAACCCTGGCCACGGGTTCCCATAACTGCCTTTTCCTGAGTTGGGGGCCCAGGTCCCCCACCTATGCTTGTCGAGGGGCTCTCTGGCCCTGGGGACCGCGCCGCACCCTGTTAGCCCCGCTCGCCCCCTCCTTCCCGAAAGCCCACCATTTTCCCAGCAGGCCTTGCCAGAGGCCTCTCCCATTGTGACAGGGGCGGGGCGGTGGTACTGCGGACTCCGTTCCAGTCAGCGTCCTCCCACGCACCCCATCCCGGGCCATTGCCCACCACTTCCCTGACCTGGACCTCTCCTGGCGGTTTGCTCTAGGCCTCCTCTCCTCGAGGCGCACCGCTGTGACCCGCAGACCTGCAGACAGACGCAAGACAGGGTAGGGGGCGGAGAGTGGGGAGGAGGGAAGGACTAACTGACAACATACGTCCCTTTCCTGGGCATTAGCCGCCGCCCCCGCGTCAGCCCCCACTACCTCCCCTCCCCCATGCCCCACCATCCTATACCTCGCAGTGTTCGTCATTTCTTTTCAGGCGGCAAGTGGAAGCGAAGGATTATTTAGAAACTATTTCTAAGTCTGTGACTCCCAGGGGGCCCCACTCACCTCCCCACCTCGCCCCAAGGCCACCATTTTCTACACCGAAATGTGGGAGCGGGGGGGGGGGGGTGGGGGGAGAGGGGGGGCGGGGCTGGATATAGGGAAAGGCCTGATACTCTCTGCCATCCCGATCCCAGGGGTTATTGGGCAGCATCGACACTCAAACAGATTTAAGGGGACCAAGGGGACTTACTTCCTCCTGCTTTTTCCCCTTGACCAAAGGGCAGTAGGCAGACGGTGTCTGGACAAGCAAAAAGGACCTGGACGAGAGGGACTTGGGCAGACATAGGCTCTTGGTCACGTGACGGCCGCGCGTCACAGCCTAGCTCAGATCCCCAGTTAACCACTTTGACCGGCGGCCTTGCTGCAGCACCCTTCCTGTATTTCGCAACTCTCAACACACCAGGCATCGTCGCTCACCTCTTTGTTTATATTTGCCTTTTCTGGTTACCAGAGACTGTCAGCATCCAGTCTTGGGAGTTATTGCCTCTTCCTCTTTGCTGCTTACCCTGATACCACCTCTTATTCTCCTGTTGTCAAACACCAAGGCCCATTATTTCACCTACAGTCCAGATCCTGCACTGAAATTTGACTATTTTTACTTAATGAATCAGTATCATGTCTCCTTTCCCAGTCTTAAGCCACATCCATACCCATGACTCCATCATGTCCGTTTATGCTCTATCAACATGGTTTTCACTTCTTGTCACTTTTATGGAAGATAAGCTTTCACTTTTCCATGACCTGAGGATTTTTTTGAGCCCCCAAACCTGTATCACAAATAGAGGCTGCAGTCTAAATTCGTAATCATTCAGTTCTAGAACTCTAGAAAGAGTTGTTTGTAAAGTATGCAAATCTAAAAACATAAATACTTTGATTTTCATAAATCAAAGTACACATTTGTCCATCTAAGTACAAAAAATCTAAAGATTTATTTTCTGAAATGGGAGCATTTGGGGTGGAGAGTGTGGCATTATATATACAATTAAAAAAAATTTAGGTAAACTCCACACCACACATGGGGTTCCAACTCGACCCAGAGATCAAGAGTTGCATGTTCCACCAAGTGAGCCAGCCAGGCACCCCTATATATACTATTATGTGTGTGTGTATCACACACACACACGCAAACACACACTCTTCAGTAATTATTCATAATAGAAGAAATATTTTTCTGGGACTCTAAATCCTTAACTGGCCACCTCTTGGTGGTGCTGGTTGATAAAGTGTATATTAATTCATTAAATCAGCAAATATCTGGGTCCTGGACTGCTGTATCCAAAAGATTCAGCGCAGAAGACATTCATATTCAACTATGCAATAATTCTGTTCATCACACATGGAGTAGCAGGATTAAAACTATATTAACATACTCAATTGTCTTTACAAGTATGTATGTTTGAATCTAATGGTGTTTTTTTTAAGTTTATTTATTTTGAGAGGGTGAGCATGAGTTTGGGGGGGGGGTGCAGAGAGAGAGAGAGGGCGAGAGGGAGAATTCCAAGCAGACTCCATGCCATCAGCACGGAGCCCGAAGCGGAGCTCGAGCTCACAAACCATGCCATCATGACCTGAGCCAAAGTGGGACTTTTAACAGACTGAGCCACCCAGGTGCCCCTGAATCTAATGGTGTTATGATCTTCAATCTCCCATCCCTGCATCTTACCTACTCACATCAGCCTGGATGCTACTTCTCATGCAGGTGCCCTTTCTTCTGGAAAGTAGACTATACCTCTCCTCTCTGTATTTTATACTTTCAGGGTTGATGGCTGTCAGATCTGTTAGGACCCTGGGATTTTTTTTTTTTCAAGCCCAGGCCATCTAGTAAGTTTCCAAACAGAAATTCATTCAGGAAATTTCCCAGTTTAAGAGCTTTTTTTTCCAACATCTAATTTATTTTGTGTTGAGATAGAAGCAAGACAGGTATTAGTTCACTTTTATATCTTTTCTCTAACTTTTACTTTTCCATTTTTCAGTGATGTGTGTCTTTTAAAAGCCAAGTTTCACTCTACCTTCTTTATTCTTTTCACCAAAGTTTGGCCTCATCTCTTTCCAAGAGGACCCCCATTTTATTTGCATTTCATCATTTCTGACCTTTTCCCCCTTACATCCTGTGATGGAGAACTCACTACCTTAAAAGACACCCATTGAAATTTCAGACAGTTTTATTCAGAGTAGTTTTTACTTTTGTTGAGCTGAGGTCTGCCTCCCAGTAGTTGACATACATTTGGTGTTGATTCTGCTTTCTGGAGTGGTACAAAACAAGTATTAGAGTTAATATTCTAGTTCTTTCCCTTTCCCAGCTGTGAGACATACCAGGCAATCCACTTGAATTTTCTGTGACTCAACTTCTTCATCTGCAAAATTGGAGACATAATAGTACGTATCTCAATGGATTGATAAAATCAGTAAATGAGTCAGTATATGTAAAGGACTTGGAAAGGTGCCTAGTACATAGAAAGCACCCTGTAAGCATTAACTATAATAATAGAAATAGTAATAATAATAGTATGACCTAACGCTAATAATATTACTAATTATTGTTTTTTAATTAACACTAATTGAACACTTATGCCAGGCATTGTGCTAAGCATTTTCAATATGCTATCTCATTTAATCCTTAAACAATCACACCAAGACTTTTTTAGTCTTAACCTCCCCAGTTATTTTCAGTTCTTTCTAATGTGATATACTTTTTCAAAGTCACTCACCATCATACATGCTCCTGAATTCATAAATGTCTCTGAAAAAATACTGAATGTTCTGCCTTGTGTTGAATGGAGTGATCTTATCACACCCTTCACTATAGAATAGCCACTATACACCTGTAGATGAATCCTAAGATCATAGTTAGATTTTGTGGATGCCATATTACACAGTTGAATCCACTTTAAATTGCAATCACCTGACACTCCCAAATCTGTTTCACACATCCCTGTTAATAGCCTTATATGAATCACTTTAATTTTAAAAATTTTAATCCAGTACAGTTAACATACAGTGTTAAATTACTTTCAGGTGTACAATATAGTATTCAATAATTCTATCTATATATTACTTAGTGCTCATGAAGATAAGTGTATCCTTAATCTCTTTTACCTATTTCACCCATTCCCCACCCCCTACTTCCTCTCTGGTAACCATTTGTTCTCTATAGTTAAGAGTGTGGGTTTTGGGTTTTTTTTTTTTTTTTTTTTTGGTGTATCTCTTTTTCCCCTCTGTTTATTCATTTCTTAGATTCTACATATGAGTGGGGCGTCTGGGTGGCTCAGTTGGTTAAGTGTTAAGTGTCCGACTTTAGCTCAGGTCATGATCTTGCGTTCGTGAGTTCAAGCCCTGCATCGGGCTCTGTGCTGACAGCTCAGAGCCTGGAGCCTGCTTCTGATTCTTTGTCTCCCTCTCTCCGCCCCTCCCCTGCTCATGCTCTGTCTCTGTCTCTCTCTCTCAAAAATAAACATTAAAAATTCTACATATGAGTGAATCATATGGTATTTGTCTTTCTCTGACTGGCTTATTTCACTTAGCCTTATACTCTAGCTCCATCCATGTTTCAAATGGCAAGATTTCATTCTTTTTTATGGCTGAATAATATTCTACTGTGTATATATACAACATCTTTATCCATTCATCTATCAATGGACACTTGGGCTGCTTTCATAGTTTGGCTATTGTAAATACTGCAAAAAACAGGGGTGCAAATATGTGAATAATTTTAATTTTAACCCAAGTATAGAAGCTTCTGTTTTTCTGGGTTAAATGTTGTCTTGTTAGATTTACTCCCTTATTCTTGGGCAGAATCCAAATTCTGTCATTCAGTACATTACTACAAAATATTAATTTAAAGCATGCCATTAGTACTAAATAGGATGATAAATTCAGCAAGGTCAGGAAAGATCTGGAGGAGATCTCAGCAAAGAACTCTAATTTCACATGAAAAAATTATTTTCCCCTGTTGGGTTTGGCAGCCAAGAGTGTGCCCTGCCAGGCCAGTTCCCCTCCTTTCCTCTCTCAATGTGACTTTGTAGGGTGGGATTCCTTTCTAGTGCTGCTGATAGAGGACACAGTTGCCTCTGAAAGCTCCCAAACCACTATAAATTAACCCTTGATGAGAATTTAGTAAACATGGGGGTCAGAAAAGGGAGATATAAAGAATTAGAACGGGGAATGGAAGAATGAAAACAATGTCTTTGTGTTGGCTCTAAGTCTCTGCCTGACAGTAACTGATTTGGGGTTCCCTTGAGAGAAAGCGCTCTCAAGAGGAAGTAAGATGATGGTGCATCTGCCTTGGTGACACCATTTGTTACAAGGGAATGTGGACTGCTACTTGTTTGTGTGTAGTTGGGGTGGGGGCTATGAAATAACTCTTCTCTTGGATTTGATTTGATACTGCTGACTTAGGGCCCTGTGAGGACATGTTGCTTAGGTCAAAATTTCTAGGGAAGTTTTAAGTCTAAGAAATGCCATTTTAAAGGTGAAACTAAGGTCCTTGGAGGTTACAAATTGTTCCGATGGAAACACACGTGATACTAGCCGAGATAGGATTGAAACCCTAGCAGTATGATGTAAGAGAGGCAACCTTTAACCACCTTGTAAAACAGCTCCTGGGCAGTGGGCTCCAGGCACATTTACATGCAGCCAGGGTGGACAGTACAGGCCTTTTCAGGTAGCAGGAGTTGAAGGTATCAGAAGGCAAGCAGGGCAGCCCTGCAAGCAAGGTGGAAGGCAGTCAGCCCCTGGCAGCTGCTGCCATGACAACCGTATCCAGGGGCGTGGCCTTTCTCTGGGGGATCTGAGGAAGCCCAGAGTGAGTTTCTGGTTTAGGGATTCCTGTTCCCTGATGAGGCTGCACTTCTGTGGCAGAAACAGAGCCCCTCCCTCTGAGTCTGTCTACAGCACAGACTCCATGGAGGTCTGGTTTTACTTTGCAGGGCCTGTCTGCCTGGAGTTGAGGAGAAAGGCCCTCTCCAGCTCAGAAGTTCCCCCTTCTTCTGCCACCTCTGCATTCTTTCCTAATGACACCCATGGCAGTACTTTAGTCTCAAGACTATCTGCTGTTGATTGCAGCAGGCCCTATTCAGCCTATAGTTCTCAGGCTCTCCCAAATAGCCAAGTGGAAATGGAATGACAAGAGTCTTCTCTTTTCTGCTTCTGGTCTCATCCTAACTGGGGTACATTCTCATATTCTCTCTCTCTCTCTCTCTCTCTCTCTCTCTCTCTCTCTCTCTCTCATTCTCTCTCTCCCTCCCTTTCCCTCTCTCCCTCCCTACCCTCTGTCACTCTGCTTATGTCCAGAGAAACAAGGAAGGGACTCTGAGTAGCAACTCTGGCTGCTGGGAAATTACTCATGGACTGGGAAGGCAGGTCCAACCTGAGCCAAAGGGAGGCAGTACCAGGCTCTGGGCTGGGCAGGATCCAGGCTGTCACTTACTCACTGGAAGACTCTGGAGGCCTGGGAGCCTTCTACCCATCTTCATGCCTCTGTCTGTGTCCTCCTTCTCTCTAAAAGGTGGAGGAAAGAGTTGTGGTAGAACAATGAATGAGGTCCCTTTCTGCTCTAGGATGCTAGGACTGCATGCTGCCTACCATGGTGAGGAGGGGCTTCCCTTAGGAACACCGTTTGGCCTGAGTGGGGACCTCTCCAGACTGTGGCTGCTTCTGCTGCTTTTCCTAGAATCCAAACAAGCTCAGAGCATAGAACTTGTCCTATGTTGGCCTTCCCTGCTAGACTCCAACATATATACTCACAGCCTTCCCCTTGGCCTCAGGGACTCTCAGAAGGGCCCAGGACAACCCCAGTCTCAGGGCTGGATGACAGAGGTTGGGACAGAGGCAGGGTAAGCTACATAATTTGTGATGCCCTGTGTAAAATGATAATGCAAGGCCCCTTGTTCAAAGAGCAAGAAAAATGTGCCTTTAAAGGGACTGAAATATAAAGCTTTTCTTTCTCCTGTGGTCTCTCTTTCGATTTTCCATGTTCTTTTTTTAAATAGACTTCATTTTTTAGAACAGTTTTAGATTCAAAGAAAAATTAAGAAGATATAGAGAATTCTCATATATTCCACATCCAGTAACACCTTACATTAATATGGTACATTTGTTAGAACTAAGGAAACAATATTGACATATTATCATTAGCTGAAGTCTATATTTTATTAAAATTTCCTTTGTTTTTTCCTAGTCCTTTGTTTTACCTTTTCTACTCCTGGGCCCCATCCAGAATACCACATTACTTTTAGTTGTCATATCTCCTTAGGCTCCCCTTGGCTATTACAGTTTCTTGGACTTTCTCTGATTTTGATGACATTTACAATTTTGAGTACTAGTCAGGTATTTGTAGAATGGTCATCTAATAGGATTTGGCTGGTTTTTTTCTCTTGGTTAGACTGGGATAATGGGTTTTTGGGAGGAATATCACAGAGATAAAGTACCATTTCATCACATCATATCAAAGCTACATACTATCATAGGATTTATAAACATTACTGTTGACCTTGACATGGTGCTTTTTATTTATTAGGTAATATTGTTCTACTTTTGCACTGCTGGTGGGTGGGAATACAAACTGGTATAGCTACTCTGGAAAACAGTATGGAGGTTCCTCAAAAAATTAAAAATAGAATTACCTGGGGCGCCTGGGTGGCACAGTCAGTTAAGCGTCCGACTTCACCTCAGGTCATGATCTCATGGTTTGTGAGTTCGAGCCCTGCATCAGGCCCTGTGCTGACAGCTCAGAGCCTGGAGCCTGCTTCAGGTTCTGTGTCTCCCTCTCTCTCTGCCCCTACCCTGTTCACTCTCTCTCTCTCTCTCTCTCTCAAAAACTGAATAAATGGTAAATAAATAAATAAATAAATAACCTGGGTATTAAAAAAAAAAAAAAAAGAATTACCCTATGACCCAGCAATTGCACTACTAGGTATTTATCCAAAGGATACAAAAATGCTGATTCAAAGGGGCACACGCACCCAATGTTTATAGCACAACTATCAACAATAGCCAAATTATGGAAAGAGCCAAAATGTCCATCGACTAACGAATGAATGGATAAAGAAGAAATGGCATATATAGACAGTGGAATATTACACAATGATCAAAAAGAATGAAATCTCATCATTTGCAACAAAATGGATGGAACTAGAGTGTATTATTATGCTAAGCAAAATAAGTCAGGGAAGATAAATATCTTATGATTTCATTCATATGTGGAATTTAAGAAACAAAACAGATGACCAAAGGGGAATGGAAGGAAAATTAAGACAAAAACAGAGAGGGAGGCAGAGCCTAAGAGATTCTTAAATATAGAAACAAGCTGAGGTTTGCTGGAGGGGTGTTGAGTAGGGGGAGATTGGTAATGGGCATTAAGGAGGACACTTGTTGGGATGAGCACTGGGTGTTACATGTAAGTGATAAATCACTAAATTCTATCCCTGAAACCATTATTACACTATATGTTAACTAACTTTGGTTTAAAGAAAATTTTAAAAATAAAATAAAAAGCAAAATATGGAAAAATAATATTGTTCTAAGAAAGGGAAAAGTAAAATTTTAAATTATTATTGGCATGAATTATATAGTTCAGCATTGTATTCTTTGATGCTAGTTTTATTTTTTATCAAAAATTTTTTAAATGTTTGTTTATTTTTGAAGAAGACAGAGACAGAGTGTGAGTGGGGGAGGAGTAGAGAGCGAGGGAGATGCAGAATCTGAAGCAGGCTTCAGCCTCTGAGCTGTCAGCACAGAGCCTGCTTATGCAGGGCTTGAACTCATGAACTGTGAGATCATGAAAGCTGAAGTTGGATGCTTATCCGACAGAGCCACCCAGGTGCCCCTTGATGCTAGTTTTAAATGCAAACACAAGAGCATTGGACTCCTTTTTATATTTTTTATTACTTTTTTTAATGATTATTTATTTCGAGAAAGAGAGAGAGAGAGAGCAAGCAAGCAGGGGAAGGGCAGAGAGAGAGGGAGAGAGAGAATCCCATGCAGGCTCCATGCCACCAGCACAGAGCCCAATGTGGGACTTGAACTCATGAACTGTGAGACCATGACCCGAGCTGAAACCAAGAGTTGGATGCTTAACTGACTGAACTACCCAGGCACCCCAAGAGCATTTGACTCCTATGTAGAATCACCAAAATTGCACAGTTCATCTTTTGTAGCTTATACATGCATATGTATTTATTTCTTACCAGAATGAAGGAAATGTTGCACAAAACTAAACTATTTTTATTTCTCTTCTTGATACCTGCACATATGGACATTCTACAAAAGAACTGAAAAGAGAATGAACTGTGGGTTGCTCTCACTTTCCCTTTCATTCTTTAAGTTTTTTTTTTAATTTATGTAATCTTTTACCCAATGTGGGGCTCAAACTCACAACCCCAAGATCAAGGGTCACATGCTTTTCTGAGCTAGGCAGGTGCCTCTCCCTTTCCTTCTTTGTCATATTTTCAATATAAGTGGTTGACAAATATAAGGAAATAACACATGTAAGAAAGGATATGATTGGGTTTCTTGGTCATTTGTGTTTTTTAGAATGTGATTTTGTGTTGGAAATAAGTTCTGAATAGAACCAAAAGGGTGGCCTCTGCTGACTGTTAGGAGTGACAGAAGTAACATGCTTACCATTTACTTGCTTTGAGTCTTGTTCAAATGCATCATGTGATATCTTTGTATGGTTTTGGTAACAGAATAATACTGGCCTCATAGAATGAGTGAGGAAGTATTCTCTTCTATTTTTTTGGAAAAATTTTTGAAGAAGTGATACTCATTGATTTTTATATGTTTGGTAGAATTCACTGGTGAAGCCATCTAGACCTAGACTTTTCCATCTCAGTAGATTTTTGTTTACTAATTAATTCCGTTATTATAGGTGTGTTCATATTTGCGATTTTATCTGGAGTCAGTTTTGGTAGTTTGTGTCTTTCTAGGAATTTGCCCATTTTGTCTATGTTATCTAATGTATTGGCATACACTTATTCATGGTATTCCTTCATAGTCCTTTTATTTCTGTAAAGTCAGTAGTAATATCCTCTCTTTCATTTCTGACTCTAGTAATTTGAATTTTCTTTCTTTCTTTACCCTGGGTAATCAATCTAAATGTTTGTCAATTTTGGCGATATTTATAGAGAACCAGCTTTTTTATATGTTTTTTTTTAATTTATTTTTGAGAGAGAGACAGATTGCAAGCAGGAGAGGGGCAGAGAGAGGGAGACACAGAATCTGAAGCAAGTTCTAGGCTCTGAGCTGTCAGCACAGAGCCCGACATCGGGCTCAAACTCATGAACCATGAGATCATGACCTGAGCTGAAGTCATAGGCTCAACCAACTGAGCCACCCAGATGCCCTGAGAATCAGCTTTTGGTTCTATTGATTTTCTCTGTTTTTTCTATTATCTGTTTCATTAGTTTCTGTCTAGTCTTTTTTAATGCCTTCCTTCTATTTGCTTTAGGTTTCGTTTGCTCTTTTTTAGGGTCTTACAGTAGAAAGTTAGGTTATTGATTTAAGATCTTCCTTTTTTAATAGGCATTTACAGCAATAGGAATTGCTTTAGCTGCATCCCATAAGTTTTGGTATGTAATATCTTCAGTTTTATTCATCTCAATATACTTTATAATTTACCATTTGATTTCTTTTTGATCCATTTGTTATGTAGGAGTGGTTGTTTAATCTCCACATATTTGTGATTTTCCCAAATTTCTTTCTGTTTTTTTTCCTACTTTTATTCTATAGTAGAAGAAAACAACTTACTGGTATTTCTAATCTTTCAAATTTATTGTGGTTTGTTTTATTGCCTAGCATATGGTCTATTCTGGAGTATGTTCCATGTGCACTTGAGAAGAATGTATACCCACTTGCTGGTCAGTGAGATATTCTATAGACTTCTATTAGGTCTAGTTGGTTTGTAATTTTGTTCAAGTCTTCTATTTTTTAAAAGTAATCTCTACTCCCAATGTGGGGCTTGAATTCATGACCCCAAGATCAAGAGTCTTATGCTCTACTGACTGGCCCAGCCAGGTGCCCCAAGCTTCTATTTTCTTGTTGATCTTCTGCCTAATTGTTCTATTATATATTTTTAAAGTTTTTATTTATTTATTTTGAGAGAGAGAGAGAGAGAGAGAGAGAGAGAGAGAGAGAATGAGGAAGGTGCAGAGAGAGAGAGAGGGAGAGAGAGAGAGAATCCCAAGCAGGCTCAACACCATCAGCACAAAGCCCAGCGTGGGGCTTGAAATCACCAAGCACAAGATTGTGACTCAGGCTGAATTCGGACTCTTAACCCACTGAGTCACCCAGGGCCCCTGTTCTATCTATTATTAAAAGTTGAAAGTCTCCAACAGTTATAATTGAATTGTTTCTTTCTCCCTTCATTTCTATTAGTCTTTCCTCATGTGTTTTGATGCTGTTAGGTGCATATATATCTTTCTGGTGGATTGGCCCTTTTTAAAAATTTTTTATTTTGCTATAAAGCATGAGCAGGGGTAGGGACTGAGAGAGCAGAGAATCCCAAGTACCCTCTACACTGTCAGCGCATAGCCCAACACGGGACTCAATTCCACATACCATGAGATCGGGACCTGAACCAAAATCAAGAGTCAGATGCTCAACCAATTAAGCCACCTGGGTGCCCCTGACCCTTTTATTGGTATAAAATACCTCTATCTCTATGAAAATTTTTTGTTCTAAAGTCTGTTTTGTCTGATATTACTATAGCTATTCCAACTTTCTTGTGGTTACCGTTTGTATAATATATTGTTTTTATCCTTTAGCTTTCAATCTATTTGTATTTAAAAATTTTTAAATATTTATTTTTGAGAGAGAGAGAGAGAGAAAGAGAGACATAGTGCAAGTGGGGGAGGGGCAGAGAGAGAGAAATAGACACAGAATCTAAAGCAGTCTCCAGATTCTGAGCTGTCAGCACAGAGCCTGACGCAGGGCTTGAACCCATGAACCATAAGATCATGACCTGAGCCAAAGTTGGACACTTAATCAGCTGAGCCACCGAGTCGACCCTTTTTGTGTTTTTGAATTTAAAATGCATCTCCTAACTAAGAATCATGAAATACCTAGGAATAAACCTAACCAAAGATGTAACAGATTTGTATGCTGAAAACCATAGAAAGCTTATGAAGGGAATTGAAGAAGATACAAAGAAATGGAAAAACATTCCATGCTCACAGATTGGAAGAATAAATATTGTCAAAATGTCAACACTACCCGAAGCAATATACACATTCAATGCCAGTCCCAATCAAAATTGCACCAGCATTCTTCTCGAAGCTAGAACAAGCAATCCTAAAATTTGTATGGAACCACAAAAGACCCTGAATAGCCAATGTAATACTGAAGAAGAAAACCAAAGCGGGACGCATCACAATCCCAGATTTTAGCATCTCTTACAAAGCTGTAATCATCAAGACAGTATGGTACTGGCACAAAAACAGACACTCAGATCAATGGAACAGAATAGAGAACCCAGAAATGGACCCACAAACATATGTCCAACTAATCTTTCACAAAGCAGGAAAGAATATCCAATGGAATAAAGACAGTCTTTTCAGCAAGTGGTGCTGGGAAAACTGGACAGCGACATGCAGAAGAATGAACCTGGACCACTTCTTACACCATACACAAAAACAAACTCAAAATGGATGAAAGACCTCAATGTAAGACAGGAAGCCATCAAAATCCTCAAGGAGAAAGCAGGCAAAAACTTCTTTGACCTTGGCCACAGCAACTTCTTACTCAACACGTCTCCAGAGGCAAGGCAAACAAAAGCAAAAATGAACTACTGGGACCTCAACAAAATAAAAAGCTTCTGCACAGCGAAGGAAACAATCAGCAAAACTAAAAGGCAACTGAGAGAATGGGAGAAGATATTTACAAATGACATATTAGATAAAGGGTTAGATCCAAAATCTACAAAGAACTTATCAAACTCAACACCCAAAAAACGAATAATCCAGTGGAGAAATGGGCAAAAGACATGAATGGACAATTCTCCAAAGAAGACATCCAGATGGCCAACCGACACATGAAAAAATGCTCAACATCACTCATCATCAGGGAAATACAAATCAAAACCACAATGAGATACCACCTCACACCTATCAGAATGGCTAACATTAACAACTCAGGCAACAACAGACGTTGGCGAGGATGCAGAGACAGAGAATCTCTTTTGCACCTGGTGGGAATGCAAACTGGTGCAGCCAGTCTGGAAAACAGTGTGGAGATTCCTCAAAAAATTAAAAATAGAACTACCTTATGACCCAGCAATTTCACTACTAGGTATTTATCCAAGGGATACAGGTGTGCTGTTTCGAAGGGACACATGCACCCCAATGTTTATAGCAGCACTATCAACAATAGCCAAAGTATGGAAAGAACCCAAATGTCCATCAATGGATGAATGGATAACGATGTGGTATAAGTATCACTCAACAATCAAAAAGAGTGAAATCTTGCCATTTGAAACTAGGCAGATGGAACTAGAGGGTATTATGCTAAGTGAAATTAGTCAGAGAAAGACAAAAATCATGACTTCACTCATAGGAGGACTTTAAGACACAGAACATGAATACAAGAGAAGGGAAGCCAAAATGATATAAAAACAGGGAGGGGGACAAAACATAACAGACTCTTAATATGGAGAACAGCAGGTTACTGGAGGGGTTGTGGGAGAGGGGATGGGCTAGATGGGTAAGGGGTATTAAGGAATCTACTCCTGAAATCATTGTTGCACTATATGCTAACTAATTTGGATGTAAATAAAAAAAAAAAATAAAATAAAATACTTTTATCAAAAAATACTTATGACCCAGGTTGAATTAATTTTGGTATATTTATGATGGTAGTGGTGTAAATTCAATCTGTGGCATGTGGATATCCAGTTGTTCCACCACTTTAGTTTCAAAGCTGTTCTTTCCCTGTTAATTCTCTTGGCATATATGTCAAAAATCAATTGACCTTAAGTATGAGGATTTGCGTTTGGGCTCTCAATTATTTTCCACTGATCTATGTATTTATCTTCATGGCAGTACCACACTGTCTTGATTCCTGTTATTTTGTAGTAACTTTTGAAATTAGGAAGTATGAGATAGCTAATGTGGTTCTTTCTAAGATTATTGTGTCTGTTCTGGATCCCATAAATTTGGAATTATTTTATCATTTTCTACATAGAATTCAGATAGGATTTTGATAGGGATTGCATTGAATCTGTAGATCAATTAGGAAATATTGTCGTTTGAACAATACTGTCGTTCAATCCATGAACATGAGTATTCCATTTATTTAGGTCTTCTTTATTTTATTTCAACAACGTTTTGTGTTTTCAATTTATAAGTCTGACATTTCCTTTTTTAGATCTATTTCTAGCAATGTTTTTGTTTTTGGTGTTACTGTAAATGGAATGATTTTCTTTTTTTTTAAATGTTTATTTTTTATTTTTATTTTTGAGAGAGAGAGAGAGAGAGAGAGAGAGAGAGAACAAGTGGGGGAGGGTCAGAGAGAGAGGAGACACAGAATCTGAAGCAGGCTCCAGGCTCTGAGCTGTCCGCACAGATCTTGACGTGGGGCTCGAACTCACAAACCCGTGAGATCATGACCTGAGCCAAAGTCGGCCCCTTAAGTGACTGAGCCACCCAAGCGCCCCAATGGAATTATTTTAAGTTCATTCTCAGATTGTTAATTTCTAGTGTAAAGAAATACAATTGATTTTTATATATTGATATTGTATCCTTTCACAATGTTCCACTAATGTATTAGTTCTCATAATGTTTAATGGATTCCTTAGGATTTACTATATACAAAAATATGTTATCTTCAAATAGAGATCCTTTTACTTATTTATTTCCTAACTGGATGCCTTTTTATTTATTTTTCTTGACTAATTGCCCTGGATGGAACTTGTAGTACAATCTGCATAAATGGTGAGAGAGGACATTGCCATCTTGTTTCTGTTCTTATAGGGGAAAATTTTTATCTTTCTCACTTATGTGTAATGTAATTTGCATGTTTTTGGTAGATGTCCTTTATCAAGGTCAAGACGTTATTTTGTATTCCTAGTTTGTTGAATATTTTTATCATGACAGGGTGCTGGATATTGTCAATTTTTTTTTCTGCAGTTATTGAGATGATCTTGTGGTTTTTGGCTTCCATTCTGTTAATATGGTGGCTTATATTGACTTACATTGACCATGCTGTTAATATAATCATGATTATTTTGAAAACTTTTTTATGAGGAAGAATACACTTCTAGAAACTTTGAAATATATTTATAAATTTGTCAATCCATGCTGTTAGTGCAATAGGCAGTCCACATTGCTTTCTTCTTAGTTTTTACTAAAATGACAGTTTCTGGGGCACCTGGGTGGCTCAGTTGCTTAAGCATCTGACTTCTGCTTAGGTCATGATCTCATGGTTCATGGTTTAAGCCCCACATTGGGTGAACTCAAGCCCCACTTTGGGCTCTACGCTGCCAATGTGGGATTCTCTCTCTCTCTCCCTCTCTCTCTGTCCCTTGCTCACTTGTGCCCTCTCTTAAATAAATAAATAAATAAATAAATAAATAAATAAATAAATAAATAAGAAATTACAGTTTCTAACAGTTAAGAATGCTAGTCAATTTATGTAAATTAAAACTACTAGAAATAATCAGGGTGAAAGGAAACAACTATGCATGAAAAGTAGGTAAAGAAAATAGGGTGTGTTTTTTGGATAAGGAAAGATATGAAGGACTTGTTTTTGGTAAGGGAAAAAGAAAGTAATTTTGTCCTAAAGTAGAATGACTGGTTGTTCCAGAATGAGAATGAGGAAAATACAGGACAAAAACTGAATGGATAGAAAGTTTGTACAAAAAGAATCTTAGGAAAGGAATTTTATGTGTGATCAAGCTGGCTAAGATTAGAATAGATTTGTTTATAGGTTTTTAAATAATGAAACTTAATATCAAAAGTACATGGTGCAAAATTATAATTTGTTTTGCTCTCTGTTAAAAAAAAAGTTTTCTTGGACTATTGGTTGGCTCTTGATAAGAAATTGTGAAATGTTTTTTGTTACCTTTTGTGTAATCTGCCTGAGAAGCAAAGATTTTGTGTCTTGCCAAAATAATTTCCTATGCTTCCTATTGACTTTATCAAGGTATTTGATTACATGGGAGAACTGAGTCTTCTCACTATAAAAAAGAGTTATATTTTCTTTACAACATTGTAATCTTCTGTATTTGCTATTAAAATCCTTTGTTACCATTTTGGTTAAATAAATAAGTATTGTTTCATAATGATATGGGATCCTATTTAATAAAATTTTAAATCTTTTGACATTTTTGACAACTTTTCAAAATAAAGTGTAAAATAGAGTCATTTGACCACAAACTAACTTTGATGTTTTCTAGAGGTCCCCAGAAAATCTCAAAATATTTTTTTTATTCCCCTTGTAAAAGAGAGGTGTTAAACTAATTAGGCTTATTTTATATGTTTAATTACATGGGAAACATTGCCAAATAATAAGTGATGATAAGCCTTCTTAGGTTATATACCTATGGATATATATATGTATTCCAGAATTGTTTGAAGTTCATGGGAATTTGTCAATCTGTTCATTATCCGATTATTATCTTAAATTGCCATATGCCACAGAGAACTAAATTACCTTTTCAAATAAACTCATCAGATTTTTAACCACAGCCTTTTTTTTTTTTTAACTCATTTTGTCATTTGCAGACAATTATTGTTTTACTCTGATGCTTTTGCAGAAATGTGTCATTTTCAGAGAGATTCAGGACAGGACTCTGACAAGTACTTTAGAATACATTGTTCTCATAATTTTAAGATCATACCACTGAACTGAGAAAGAATTTCCAGAACTCTAATGAAAAATTGGATTCAAGCAGAACAAGAATTAACATGGTATTTAAAGAGCTGGTGAGAATGATTATAAATTTTATGTATTTTTATTTGAAACAATGCTGTTTCTTTAATGTTTTATTTTCCAGATTTAAGGAAACCTTTTTCTCTTTTAAGCTCTAAAACTTACAGCAATTTGGTAAATTATTATTTTATAAGCAGAATCAAAATATTTATCTTTTATCCCTATGTGATCCTTCCAGAATTTGGAAATGCTTAGTGTTTCTTTGGGGGGGGCAATATGAGAATTTGCATACATTCAACAAAAATCTTTTTTCCTTGTAACAAGACACAATTGAAAACATTGATTGTATTACCAGTGTTTTCAATGGAATGTCATATTTGAGAATAATCTGCATTAAATCAGATATTATTAGACAGCTTTAAGGAACTAAGGTTGACTTTATGGAGCCAATAAAGCCCCTTGGAAATACCACCTGATATTTTGCTTGCAGGGTTCCCACCCATACCAGGTAAGAAAGGTCATATCCTGAGGCCCCATGAATACCAGGGTATTTCAGGGACCTTTAGGGAAGAAAGGAATTCACCCAAATCTATAGATTATTTCAGGTGACATCTGGCAAGTCCTTGGCTTGGATTTCTAGCCTTGAGAGCCTTTTAAAAATCCAGTCTGGGGGGCTTCTGGGGGGCGCAGTCGGTTAAGCGTCCGACTTCAGCCAGGTCACGATCTCGCGGTCCGTGAGTTCGAGCCCCGCGTCGGGCTCTGGGCTGATGGCTCGGAGCCTGTTCTGTGTCTCCCTCTCTCTCTGCCCCTCCCCCTTTCATGCTCTGTCTCTCTCTGTCCCAAAAAAATAAATAAACGTTGAAAAAAAAATTAAAAAAAAATCCAGTCTGGGGGTGCCCGGATGGCTCAGTCGGTTAAGTGTCTGACTTCAGCTAAGGTAATGATCTTGCAATTCCTGAGTTTCAGCCCAGCATCTGGCTCTGTGCTGACAGCTCAGATTCTGTCTCCCTCTCTCTTCAGATTCTGTGTCTCCCTCTCTCTCCCTACCTTGTTTGTGCTCTCTCTCTTTCTCAAAAAATAAATAAACACTAAATTTTAATCCAATCTAATCCAGCAATTGCTCTACTAGGTATTTACCCAAAGAATACAAAAGTACTAATTCACAGGGATATATGCACCCTGATGTTTATAACAGCTTTATCTATAATAGCCAAATTATGGAAACAGCCCAAGTGTCCATCAACTGATGAATAGATAAAGATGTGGCAATACATATACAATGGAATGTTACTCAGCCACAAAAAAGAATAAAACCTTGCCATTTGCAATAACATGGATGGGGCTAGAGACTATTTTGCTAAGTGAAATAAGTCAGTCAGAGAAAGACAAATACCATATGATTTCACTCATGTGGAATTTAAGAAACAAAACACATGAGCAAAGGGAAAAAAAAGATAGAGGCAAACCAAGAAAGGGACAGTTAACTTCATAGAAGAAACTGATGGTTGCCAGAGGGGAGGTGGGGGGGGATGGCTTAAATAAGTGATGAGTATTAAGGAGTACACTTGTGATAAACACTGTGTGTTGTATGGGAGTGTTGAATCACTATATCATATACCTGAAACTAACATTACACTGTATTTTAACTAACTTGAATTTATTTATTTTTAAATATTTATTTTGAGAGGGAGTGAGAGAGCATGTGTGTGAATGGGGGAGGGACAGAGAGAGAGGGAGAGAGAGAATCCCAAGCAGACTCCAGGCTCAGCCCAGAACCTAAATTGGGGCTTGATTGCACAGCTGTGACATGATGACCTGAGCCAAAATCAAGAGTTGGACGCTGAACCGACTGAGCCACCTAGGCACCCCAACTAACTGGAATTTAAATAAAACTTTAAAAAAAGTTCAATTAATGAATGTAGAGAGAAAAGTTGTTTCAGTAGCAAACTATAACATACTTTTGTGAATATTTGATTCTAGTCCTATTTGAGTTTTTGTTATCTATCTGTAAACTGGATTTGATTATAAATTTTTCTAATTTTTTATTTTTGTTTTGCAGTCAGGTTTGTATTTTATGTGGACACCTTGAACAGTAATGTGGGGTGCTCTGGGGAGTTGAGAGGGTAGTAGTACAAGTGAAAATGATCTAATTTTTCTAAATATCTGGCTACAATTCTCCAGATTAATGTTTCCAACTTTTCCCCAACTTTCTGATTTAGAATCCCTGAGAACAGAGTGCCCTGGATCCTTGTTGAAAGGGATCATACCAGGTTCTCTTCACTATCCATATGGCACCAAACTTCAGGGCCTTGAACCTTAGTTCCGCATCTCCCAATTAAAAAGGGCTCCACCAGACTCTGAGAACTGAACACCAGGTGGAGATCTAACATTAATATTAACTAGGGAAGTTCCTCCCCAGAAACAGATGACATCTTGAGGTGGACAGCTCTCCATATCATGGATCAAGATCTTCATCTTTAATATGAAAACTATGTATTTATTTATTTTTGCCTTTTAGCTGCTTGCTTTTTCTCTTTTAACACATAAGACGATGATGCTCTTTAACTGGCAGCTATCACTTAATCTAACACTAAGGCTGTAAGTGCACAATAAAAGTCCCTAGGCTTTCTTGCTTTGGTGGTTTTAGATAATAGATTTACTTTAGATTACTTGTTGGCTCAATAAGGAGGAGTTTGTGCCATAGCAAATGCCTCCTACTCTACCTGGACCAGCACCTCTGGTATTGTAGTAAATATAAGGAATTAACAAACAATCTACTTGGCTGAAACAGATTGATGTCACTTCAGGCACATTCTTTAATTTATTTGACATCAACTAGTTTGGTTCATGGGACCCCTGACTAAGGAGCATACTTCATTCTTTTGGTTTTATCCCGTGATAATCATCATTGTAGTCTCCCTGGTGTGTTGTGTTCTCTCATGGGTCTTAAATACATATTCACAGTTATCAGCAGTACAGCAGATGGTCTCACTGTGCTTGAAGAAACAAAAAGATGAACAACAAAATGCATTGCAAAAACAATTCTTCCACAAACCTGACATCATAACCTATGAGTTTCATGAGACAAGAATAGTTTAAACCTGATGGTGACTGAGAATGGCACTAATACCAAAATTTTGGTTAATCTCTTATGTATGAGAAGATGACCAAAAGGAGGCAATTATTAAAGTAATTGAACAAACAGGTCATTAGACCGAACTGGCTCTAATGACTTGGTAGCCTAATTAAACAAACTAAAACCTAAACCAGAGTCAATTCCTATAAATGCTTCAAGGTTAAGGAAAACAATCACAAACAGCCAATTAGGCTTCCCAGATAATGCAACCACTTAAGATATATCCAATTAATTTTCTCATTTTGCTTCTGCATCTTCTCTATAAAAATCCTGCCCCTCACTCCAGTCTATGGAGCACTCTTAACCTTTTCCAATGTGGCACTGTTCGATTTGAATTGATGTTTGCTCAAATTCTTAAAAATGTTAATATGCTTAAGTGTATCTTTTAACAACACTTTGGGTGATTTGTAAAGTACTGGCATTTATTTATTTAAACATTGGTAGATATAAAGAAAAAACACACTCTTCTGTGTCTACTCTCAATACTCTACTACAACACTATTTCACTATGACAGCAGTTGTGTGGGCTTTCCACACATTAAGCAATTCTGCGACACTCACTAGGTGTTCTGTGTGTTAACTCAATTCTGACACTGTGTATAAGGAGATAGCATCATATCCCACAGGTAGAGTGGTTCTACAACCCTGCCCCCACCCCCACTTCAGATGTCAATTGTAATTCCAGGACACCTGTGCTTCTGACTGGCTGTAGATTGGAGGCTCCCATGACCCCCACCTCAGGTTTCATTAATTTGGAGCAACTCATAGAACTCAGGAAAACATTTTACTTACTAGATTACCAATTTATCATAAAATGATATAACTCAGGAACAGACAAATAGAAGAGATGAATGGGGCAAGGTATGTGGGAAAGGATGTGGAGCTCCTATGCCTTCTCTGGGAGAGCTACTCTACCAAAACTTCCGTGTGTTTGCCAACTGAGAAGCTTCTTGAACCCCATATTCAGGGATTTTTATGGAGACTTCATTACATAGACATGATTGATTAAATTATCAGCCATTGGCAATTAACCTCTAGCCCCTTTTCCCTCTCCTGAGGTGGGATGGGGGAGTGAGGGATAGGCTGAAAGTTTCATCCCTCTAATTATGGTTAGTTCACTTGGCGACCAGCCTCCTCCACCCTAGGGACTTTTCAAAGGTCAGCTCATTAATATAAACTGGTATGGTTGAAAAGGGCTTCTTATGAATAATAAGACACCTTTATTGCTCTCATCACTTAGGCAATTCCAAGGGTTTTAGGAGCTCTGTGTCAGGAACAGGACAAAGACCAAATACATATATATTTATTATTATAATTATTAGTTATTATTATTATTTAAAGTTTATTTATTTTAGAGAGAGATAGAGGCAGAGAGGAGAGAGAGAATTCCAAGCAGGCTCCATGCTCTCAGTACAGAGCCCAACATGGGGCTTGATCTCAAACCGAACCATGAGATCATGACCTGAGCCAAAATCAAGAATCAGAGGCTTAACCAACTGAGCCTCCCAGGCATCCCTATAGTTTTTATTATAAGCCACGATATCACAGTAGATTTCACCAGTGCATCTATCTGGACCTGGGCTTTACTTTGCAGGAAGTTTTTGGTGTTTTGTTTTGTTTTTTAAATAACAAATTCCCTATTCAGACTTTGTATTTCTTCTTGACTTGGCTTTGGTAGTTTAAGTCTTTCTAGGAATGTCCATTTCATCTATGTTACCTGATTCATTGTCATACAATTTTTTATAGTATTGTCTTACAATCATTTTTATTTGTATAAGGTTGATAGTGGTATCCTCTGTTTCATTCCTGATTTTAGTAATGTGAATCTTCTCACTTTTTTTCTCTCTTTTTGTTGGTTAGTGCATCTAATGATTTGTTGCCTTTGTTGTTTTTTTTCAAAGAAGAAAAGTTCAAGTCATTGATTTTCTTTGTTTTTGTGTTCCCTTCTCATTAATTTTTGTTCTAATCTTTATTATTTCCTTTTTTAATTTGCTTTGTGTTCAGTTTGGTATTCTCTTTCCAGTTTCTTGAGTAGTGGAAGACTAGTTACTGAGATCTTTCTTCTTTTTAAAATATGGGTGTTTACAGCTACAACTTTTCCTCTAAGCTCTGCTTTAGCTGCATCCATAAGTTTTCGTATGTAGTGTTTTCATTTTCTTTATCTCAAGTGATTCTGTAATCCCCCTCCCCCTTTTTTGACCTATTGGTTATTTAGGAGTGTGTTTTTAATTTCCTTAATATTTGTGAATTCCCCACATGAGGTCATGTTATTGATTTCTAATTTCATGCCATTTTGGTCATAGAACATATTTTGTATGATTTTAATCCTTTTAGGTATTTTGAGATTTATTCTATTGCTTAACATAATTATTTGGAAAAAAAGTAGAACAAACTAAATGAAAGCAAACAGAAGGAAGGAAATAATAATGATTAGTGTGAAAATAAATGTAATAGAGTATAGGAAAATAGAGACAATCCATGAAACTAAATTGGTTCCTTAAAAAGATCAACAAAATTAACAAACTGTTAGCTACACTTACTATGAAAAAACAACAAGACTCTCATTATTAAAATCAGGAACAAAAGTGGGGACATCACTGCTGACCTTACAAAAATGAAGAGGATTGTAAGGGAAATCTGTGAACAGTTACAAGTCAACAAACTAGATAACCTATAAGTAATGGACATTTTCTTAAAAGATACACTCTACTGGGGCACTTGGGTGGCTCAGTTGGTTGAGCATCCAACTTCGCCTCAGTTCATGATCTCACAGTTTGTGGATTTGAGCCCCATGTCAGGCTCTGTGCTGACAGCTCAGAGCCTGGAGCCTACTTCGGATTCTGTGTCTCCCTCTCTATCTCTGCCCCTCTTCTGCTCTCACTCTGTCTCTCTCTCTCTCAAAGATAAAAATTTAAAAAAAAGATACACTGTACTGAAGCTGATTCAAGAAGAATTAGAAAATCTGAATAGACCTATATCAAGTAAAGTGATGGAATTAGTAATCAAAAAACTTCACAAAGAAAAGCCCAGGCCCAGACAGATTCACTGGTTTATTCTACTAAACTTTTATTTTTTTTTTAATTTAATGTTTATTTATTTATTTTTGAGAGTGAAAGAGAGACAGAGCAGAGGAGGGGCAGAGAGAGAGGGGGAGACACAGAATCTGAAGCAGGCTTCAGGCTCTGAGCTGTCAGCACAGAGCCCTACGTGGGCTTGAACTCACAAACTGTGAGATCATGACCTGAGCCAAAGTCAGCCGCCTAACCAACTGAGCCACCCAGGCACCCCAATTCTACTAAAATTTTAAAGAAAAATTAATAAACGTCTAGGTTTACACATTTATTATTTATTATTACACATTTAAACACATTCAATAATGTGAGAAATACCCTGATACCAAACCAGATAAAAATATCAAGAAAGAAAACTATTAAACAATGTCCCTTATGTATATAGACACAGAATACTAACAAAATAATCCAGCATCATATATAAAGGATACCATGACCAAGTGGAATTCACTCCAGGAATGCAAGCTCTTTGACATCTGAAAATCAATCAACATAAAATGCCATATTCATACAATAAAGAAAGAAACCATCATCTCACTAGGCACAGAAGAAGCATTTGACAAAATGGGAACTTCCTCAACCTGACAAAGATATAATGTAACTACACCTTATGTTATACTTCATAATGAAAGATTTAATGCTTTTTCCTTAAGATCAAGAACAAAGCAAGAATATTTTAGCCCCATGCATTTATTCCATATTGTACTGGAGGCTCTAGCAGGGCAATTAGGTAAAAAAATAAATAAATAAAAATAAAAATAAAAGGCTCTAGATTTGAAGGAAGAAGTAAATTTATGCTCATAGACAGCATGATCTTGTAAATAATATTCCTAAGGTATGCACACACAAGAAAGCTTTTAGAACTATTAAGTGTATTCAAAAAAGTTGCAGAATACCATAACAACATACAAAATGAGTTGTATTTCTATGTGCTAGCAATGAACTATCTGAAAATGAAAATTAAGAAAATATTCTACTTACAATAGGGTAAAAAAGAGTACTTAAAAATTTAATGTTTATTTTTGAGAGAGAGAGAGAGAGAGAGAGAGAGAGGGAGACAGAGCATGAGTGGGGGAGGGCAGAGAGGGAGGGAGACACAGAATCCAAAGTAGGCTCTGAGCTGTTAGCACAGAGCCTGACATGGGGCTCAAATTCATGAATTGTGAGATCATGACCTGAGCCAAAGTCAGACACTTAACTGACTGAGCCACCTAGGTGCCCCCAAAAGAATAATTCTTTTAAATATTTGTATTTTAGATACAGAGTATGAGTGGGGGAGGGGCAGAGAGAGAGGGAGACAGAGAATCCAAAGTGGGCTCCACACTAATGATGCGATGTGGGGCTCGAACTTCCCAACCATGAGATCATGACCTGAGCCAAAGTTGGACACTTAACCGACTGAGCCACCTAAGCTCCCCCAAAAGAATATTTTTTTTTTGAGAATAAATATAACCAAAGAAATGCAAGCATTGTACACTGGAAAAATTTTTAAATGTTGTTTGAAGAAATTAAATCAGACCTAAATAAATGTAAAGATATTCTGTGTTCATGGATTGGA
This sequence comes from Prionailurus bengalensis, assembly GCF_016509475.1. Taxonomy (NCBI): domain Eukaryota; kingdom Metazoa; phylum Chordata; class Mammalia; order Carnivora; family Felidae; genus Prionailurus; species Prionailurus bengalensis. Next base: position 84,614,516 of record NC_057361.1, on the reverse strand, counting down.
AGACTTAATATTGTTAACTTGGCAATACTTCCCAAACTGACCTGCAGATTTCCTGCAACCCCTATCAAAGTTCCAGCTGACATCTTTTCAGGACTTGACAAGTTGATCTCAAAAATTTTTTGGACATCCAAAATACCCAGAATATTCAAAACAATATTGAAAAAAGAGAAAATTGGAGGCCTCAGAGTTCTCTATTTCCAAATTTAGTACAAAGCTACAATAATCAAGACAGTGTGGTACTTGCATAAGGATAGACATATAGATATAGTTCAGAGTCTAGAACTAAACCCTACATATAGTTCAGAGTCTAAAACTAAACCCTCATACTTATGGTCAATGGATTTTTGACAAATGTGCCAAGACAATTCAATGGGAGAAAAAATAGTTTTTTTTTCAGGAAATGGTGCTAGGACAACTAGATAGCTACATGCAAAATAATTAATTTGAACCCGTACCTCACATCCTAAAAAAACTAAAAATGAATCATAGTTCTATGTATAAGAGCTAAGCCTATAATACTCTCATGACACTAAAAGCATAGACAATGAAAGATAAAATAGATGAATTGGGCTTAGTCAAAATGAAAATCTTTTGTGCTTCAAAAGACAGCATCCACAAAGTTAAAAATCAACCTACAGAATGGGAGATAATACTTGCAAATCAAATGTCTGACAAGGGACTTTTACCCAGAACATATAAAGATCTCTTAAATCACCATTTAGAGGACAAGTAACTGAATTTATTTTTTAGTGGCCAAATGTTTCGAGGAGACCTTTCTCTAAAGAAGATATACAAATGATGGTGACTATGCTCATGAAAACATGTGCAATATCATTACCTATTATGGAAATGCAAATCGCACTATAGTGAGATACCACTTCATATCAATAGGGATAGATAAAATAAAAAGACTATAACAGTCCTGGTGAGAATGTGAAGAAATTGGAAACTCATACATTGTTGGTAGGAATGTAAAATGGTGCAGCCACTTTGAAATACATTTGTAGTTCCACAAAATGTTAAACATAGAGTTACCATATCACCCAGGATTCTACTCCTACATATATACTTCAAAGAATTAAAACGTGTTCGAACAATAGCTTTTACACAAATGTTCATAGCACCATTATTCATCATAAAAATGAAAACAACTCAAATGTTCATCAACTGATGAATGAATGAATTAATGTGATATACCATCTAATGGAACATTAATAGGCAGTAAAAAGGAATGGAGTACTGATACATGCTGCAACATAGATGAACTTTGAAAACATTATGTTAAGTAAAAGAAGCCAGTCACGAAAGAACACATGTTGTGTGATTCCATTTGTACAAAATGTCCACAATAGCCAAATCCATAGAGCCAAGAAGGTAGATTAGTGGTTGCCAGTTACTGGGTAGGGTGAGGTTGGTGGTGGAGTAGAATATGTAGTGATTGATAACATATAGGTTTTCTTTGGAAGATGGTGAGAATATTCTAAAACGTGATGGTTGCACGACTTTGTGAATTTACTAATATAACTGAACTGTATACTTTAAAGAGGGGGTGAACTTTGTGGCATGTGAATTATATCTCAATAAAACTGGTATCTAAGAAAGTGTAACTATTTTCATTTAGAGACAAAGCACCATTTTTCTGTGGTGGAAGAGGTCCACTGTAATCAATGTTTCCCAAGTGGATGTCTGGTACCCCCTGGATGGTGCCATATTAGGGTCTTAGCACTGGCCTCTGCTGTTGGCAGGTTCTGTACTCAGCTGTGACAGTAGTCAGATCAGGTTGGTAAGGAGAGTCAATATTATTGCACTCTTGCATAGCTCTGTTCTTGCTTCCCTGGCCACATTATATGGGCTCACTGAGCAAACATTGGGATTGTTGGGAGGAAAAACTGGATGATATCTACAGAGATGGTTGTCTTTTGTCTCCCAATTATTGAGAGTTTCCTCTGTGGCAGACACCCCCAGTGGGTACACTCACTATCTGAATATATAGATATGGGCCATTTAGAAGGGAATGTGTCCTAGTAGCCTTTAGATGTCAAGATCCTCCCAGTGGTTGGAAACAGGCAAGAACTTGGTCTCACGGTTCATGGGTTTGTGCCACGCAATGGGCTCTGCGCTTGGGATTCTGTCTCTCTCTCTTTCTGCCCCTTACTCACTTGCTCTCTGCCTCAAAATAAATAAATAAATTTTTGAAAAAGTAATTGAGATGACCAGACTTCTGTACAGACAGGGAGGGGCTCAGAGAGCCAAGCTCTGAATAATTTTTTAAAAAATGTTTGAGAAAGAGAAAGAGGGAGCATGAGTGGGGGAGGGACAGAGAGAGACACAGAGAGAAAGAATTCCAAGCAGGCTCTGTCTTATCAGCACAGAGCTGGATGCGGGGCTTGATCCCACAAACAATGAGATCATGACCTGAGCTGAAATCAAGAGTCAGAATGCTTAACTGACTGAGCCACCCAGGCACCCCTATGAAATGTTTACCTAACCCAAGATTACCCCTTTATTCCTATTTTTTTGACAATATTTTATTTCATGTATTTTAAAAATAATCTCTACCCCCAACATGGGGCTTGAACTGACAAACGCTTGGACTCACAACCCCAAGATCAAGAGTTGTAAAGCTCCACCAAATGAGCCAGCCAGGTGCTCCTCTAACAATATTTAAAATTTTATTCTTTGCATTTTATTTGTTTGTTTGTTGTTTGTTTATTTATTTATTTATTTATTTATTTAGAGAAGGTGAGCAGGGGAGAGAGAGAGCATTGCTGAAATCAAGAGTTAGATGCTTAACTGACTGAGGCACCCAGGTGCCCCTTATTGTCTGCATTTAAATGTTTTATCATTAGCATTTTCCTTTTTCTATTTCTTAGTAGGAAAAACTGGAACGTATTAAGTAGATAGTGGCAGAAAAATAATTTCAAAGTCTTTAAACCACTAAAACATTAAATAATCAATATTTTACTTTGCAGCTACAGACTATTCCATATTTTTTCCTATTTTTAAATGAAGTTTTAATAATTTTAGGTTTTGCATTTTGATTTGAACCATTCTGACTTCATGTTTTGTATATGGTATGAGGCAAGGGTAGGTTGTTTTTGTATATGGATGTCTGCTACAGACTGAATATTTGTGTAACCCCAAAATTTGTATGTTAAATCCTAACATCCAATGGTGTTTGGAGGTGGGACCTTTGGGAAGTGTTTAGATCATGTGGTGGAGCTGTCATGAATGTGGTTAGTTCCATTATACAAGAGACCCCAGAGGGGCGCCTGGGTGGCTCAGTTGGTTAAGTGTCCAACTCTTGATTTTGGCTCAGGTGATGATCTCAGGGTTCATGAGTTTGAGCCCCACATTGAGTTCTACGCTGACAGTGCAAAGTCTGTTTGGGATTCTCTCTCTCCCTCTCCATCTTCCTCATTCTCTCTATCTCTTAGAAATAAATAAACATTTAAAAAAAAAGACACCAGAAATCTCCTTTGCACCTTATGTCATGTGAAAACATTTTTTTAATGAACCAGGAATAAGGCCTCACACCAGACACCAAATTACCTGTGGTTTGATCTTAGACTTCCCAGATTCCAGAACTGTGAGAAATAAATGTTGTTTAAGCCACACAGTCTATAGTATTTCTGTTATAGCAGCCAGAACTAAGACAACATCTAATTGTTCCAGAATCATTTATTGACAAGTATCTTTTTCTCCATCGAATTACTTTGGGATCTTTAAAAATTTTTTTTTAATGTTTACTTATTTTTAAGAGAAAGTGCGAGTGGGGGAGGGGCAGAAAGAGAGGGAGACACAGAATTCAAAACAGGCTCCAGGCTCTGAGCAGTTAGCACAGAGCCCAACACAGGGCTCGAACTCATGAGCTGCAAGATTATGACCTGAGCCAAAGTCGGACACTTAACCGAATGAGCCACCCAGGCTCCCCACTTTGGGATCTTGTTAAAAAAATGAATTGACTATATATATGTGGATCTATCTCTGGAATGTCTGTTTTATTCCATTGATCTATAGGTCTATCCTTATGCCAGTACTACACAGTCTTGATTACTGTAGCTTTAGTTAGTCTTGAAGTCAGGCAGTGAGTCCTCCAATTTTATTCTTAATTTTCAAAATATTCTGGCTATCTTATGTCCTTTGCGCTTTCCATATAACTTTTAGAATCCCAGTTTTCTGGGATTTCTATTGGGATGGCATCGACTTTACAGATTAGTTTTAGAGAGAATTTATTTCCATATTAACACTATTGAGTCTTCTAATCCATGAACAATTATCTGTTTAAACTCAGGGCTCCTGATCCAATCAATTTATTAAGCACATGTGTAAAGGGCAGTGTAAGGGATATCAGGATGAATAAGAAAGTGTTTTGATCAAAGTACATACTGGTGGGTTAAAGAAAATGCCTAACATTGAGAGTTTTTAATTTTTTTAAGAGTACTATTACCGTTTTCAGTTGGAATTAGTTTGCAATGGAAAGGGGTATTTTCAGCTTGAAACTCAGTTGTGTAACCTCTGTGATTATGTGTGGACAGGTCTTTTGATTTTATATAACTAGCCAGCCTGGAGACTTTTTAGAAAACTCACACTAAGAAAGGTATATGTAAGTTTAGACATGGTTTACCTGGGGTACTGTAGTGTAATATTCAGTTCAAATCATCATCTACTGTGTGCTCCATAGATTAGTCTCAGGACACAGGCCCCTAGCGGACCCCTAATATCCGAGTCCTTTGAAGAGAAAAAAAAAACTCTAAGCACATATAAAATGAACTAAAAATGGTAATGACTGTGCTCAGAACTATGTAATACAGGGAGGCCCAAGTAGCTGTGTGGGGCACTACCATCTGAGCAGGCACAATTCTGAAGTTGGGAGAGGGGTTTTATCCACACTCCTATGGCAGTCCAGTAGGTACTTTGGCCCTTTGGGGACTATAGGGAATCAGAGGGGCTTTGTCATCATGAGGACTCCATGTCAATAGCTGTTAGCAGAGGATACAGGGCAGAGCAGAACAAGAATGCCCAGCAGATATCCAGAGAAAGATGGCATCCTCTTCTCAGCTGCTTGGACTTGTTCCTAGGCACAGGTGAGACCTAAAATCAGCCCTCTCCTGAGTGTCTGGCAGTCCAGGGTCCTACTATTGCAAAGGTGCCAGCCCAACATAGCTCACACACTCAGTATCCCATCTGATCCACTCAGCAATCTGTGAGGTTAAGTTTTATTCCCATTTCACAGATGACAAGACTGACTTTTACAGCACTGGATCTGTTGTTATAACCACCAGGTTGATTTCTCTAGCTATGAATCCCAGAGATAACACAAGTTTTACTTATCATTTTACATTCTGGAAGGCACGGGAATGGGCACACTCACAGAGGAATGGCATGGAGGGGTCAGGTGACTGGACTTATGTTTGAGTACAGATGAGACCTATTTTTGGCTACCACGCAGGAAAAACCATCACCTACTTTTTAGCGTACACATTTCAGAACTTTCTCTATGCACAAAGCCATTATGCAAACATTTATATATTTTTAAAAATGTTTTTAATGTTTATTTTTTGAAAGGGAGAGAAACAGAGCACAAGCAGGGTAGGAGCAGAGAGACACAGAATCTGAAACAGGCTCCAGGCTCTGAGCTGTCAGCACAGAGCCTGATGTGGGGCCCAAACCCATGAACTGTGAGATCATGACCTGAGCCAAAGTCGGATGTTTAACCGACTGAGCCACCCAGGCGCCCCAAACATTTATATTTTTACAAAAATGGGTCGATACTGTATATATGGTTCTGAAAACTGTTTTTTCTTTATTGTTATTTTAACAGTGTACCATGAACATCTTTTCCATGCACATGGGTGAAAATCCCCTAATGAAAGACAGAGAACACTGTAGTTGGATCAAAAGGCTGCTGGTAACAAGAGTGACACCTAAAGCAAAGTATCAGCCTAAGTTTAAAGCACATAGCCTGGCAAATGCCTGCCAGGTACAGCAGGATCAGCAATATTCTCATTAGAGAAATCAGAAATGAACGCCAAAGACATTAAAGATATGGGATATCATGTAAGCCCCTTTGGCCCCTACCTCCGCCCCTCATTCCCCTGACACCCCGTTGCCCCCTTGGGGCAAAGGGATCCTGTACATCTCTTTGCATCCAATGAAAACCACCCATTTTCTGTTTTTTCCTTAGCTCTTCCTGAGCCCTTGACACATCTCCACATTCTCTCATCATCTCCTCACTGCCCAAGTGCCTTTCCTGAAAGTCCTCCTGATAGTCCTTGGGGGAATCGTCTGTCCCCCTGTCCGTTTTTCTTTTTGCTTTCCTAGGCACATAATCTTCAGCTGGGCGCTTTTCGGCAGCCCGCGACTCACTCTCAGCCTTTGCCAGGGATTCTGGCTTGCCCTCACTGTGTGGTTTTCCCTCATTTTCAGACTTGCCCTGCTTTTCTTGCTTTTTCTCGTCTTCTGGTTGTCCCTCATCATCTGGCTGTCCCTCATTCTGGAGCTTTCCCTCATGCCCTGGCTTCCCCTCCACTTCCAGCTTTTCTTCCTCATCTGATTTTCCTTCATCTTCTGTATCTACTTCGTCTTCTGGCTTTCCCTCGATTTCCAGCTTTCCTTCATTTTCATTGTAGAGTTTTTCCATGTTGAGATTTCCCCTTCTTTTCCTGTACTGGGGGGTGTGGTGAAGTGGTAAGGGGAAGAGAAGATAAAGAAGACAAGGGAGACTGAGGGCTTGGAGGTGGAATGCAGGTCCTGATAGTACTGGCATCTTTCCCCTTGGCTGGGTTCCTTTGACCTGGCCCAGCCCTCCAAGTGTGTCTTCTGCCCACCCTCTACCCCACAATTCATCCCACACTTGAGAGCCAACCATTTCCTTGGCAGGCCCTACCATCTTCTCTACCATCCTAAAGCGTGGTGGGGTGTGTGCAATATATGTGGTGGGGGATGGGCAGTGGGGCTCTCAAATTCTGCCCAAGCTGTGCTTTCTACACCCTCCCCTCACTGTTTTTGTCCAGTGTCCCTCCCTCCTTTCACTCACCCGCAGGGAATCTGAACAGGTTCTTCCTATTTTTCTAGTCTTGCAGAGTGCTGGGGACAGACACACAGACCTGCAGACAGACAGGAGACAGGGGCAGGGCGTCTCAGCAATTTGCTCTCAGCAAATTGATGTTTCTTTCCTGAATCTGGGCCCTCCTCATGCAACATTTCCCTCACTTACCTCCCCCGCATCCCAGCCGCCATTACTTTCCAGGCCTCAGGCTCCAGACCAGGATGCTGTCCAAACTGTTTGGATCTCTGTGACCCCCTCCCCTGCAGACAAGCCGCCCGCCCTCACCCTCTTTTTGCGGAGGTCAATATTTCCACTTAGGTGCAGAGTGTGAGAGGGGGTTATTTCTAGAATATGTCTGTCTACATTTCACTGTCGCACTGCGGGGGCGCCCCCCTCCCATTTCGGGTCCAAAAATGTATGGAGAGCGCAGAGGAGGGGCGTCGAGGAGGCGACAGAGCCTGCTGCAAGATGCTCCCTCCTCACCTGCCCACCTCCCCGCCGCGTCCCCCTCCTCCCCAACCTCCCGGACCCCTCCCCACCCCGCGCTGCTCCCAGATCCTACTCCCATCCACCTCCACCCCTGCCCGGGGCCACCGGCAGCACCCACCTTCACACCGACCTGAGGGACCTGCGGGGCCCGGGGCAGCCCTGTGCCTCCTCGGGCTCGCCAAAGCCCGCCGGCCCCTCGCCCGCCGCCCGGGCAGCTCAGGGAGCTGGTTCTGCGCGGGCGACGGGAGCGGACAGCGCAGGCACCGGACCGCAGGGTGGGTGAGCAGGCGGGCGCGGGGGCTGCTGCCCACGTCGGCGCCCGACCGGTCACGTGAGCGCCGCGTCACCCAAGCTCGGTTCCCCACCCCGCTCCGCCCCCTCATCCCCATCCCGTAGGGACCAGCCAGCCACAGACGGTGGGGAGCAGTGTGGCAAAAGGGGGTCGCCGAGAGGGCAGCCCACAGGCTTCTTTACCGCAGGTGCTTTACCTGGCGCGCATCTCAGGTCCTCACACAGCATCCCTCTGAGAGGTACGTCATTGCCAGGTGTGACAGCTGATCGCAGGGAGGGTACCCGACTTTGCCGAAAGCACTCAGCAACGGAATCCCACAGGCTGCTTTCAAGACAGGCTCTGCCAGACTCCAGAGCTCTGGTGGTAGTGTCCGCCAAAGTAGAGCTGCCACCTTGAGTAGCTGTGTTCCTGGGCCTCCTCTCTCCTCAGTCCACACGTTCTCTCTCCCTGAGTTATTTCTGTTCATTTCCCTCTAAGCACAGATGATTCTCCAATCTCCATCACCAGGCTATCCTCTCCCTTGAGTCTTAGACCCGTGTTTTGCTTTCCTACCAGCAGTATAGGAGAGTGCTTGTTTCTTCACACCTCCTCCAAAATGTGTTAGAATACTTCTTTTCACTAACATGATACGTGAGTAGTAGTGTCTCAATGGTATTTTACTTTGCATGTTTATTGAGTTTTAATATCATTGTGAATTGTCTGTTCATGTCTTTTCTACATTTTTCTATTGGGTTGTTGGTCCTTCTCCCCTCAGGTTTCAGTATTCTTTTTACATCAATTATATTATGCCTTTATGTTATATATGTTGCAAATATTTACTTCGAACTTGTGAGTTGCTTTTCTTCTTTGTATATATTTCTGCCATGCATAAAAAAGTCAAATTTATCAAACTTCTCTTTTATTGAATCTAGATTTTGATTCATAGTTAAGAATTCATTTCCTACATGAAGTCAGAGAGGAATTCACCCATGTTTTCTTTTAGTACTCATATCGTTAACTTTGTCTTGAGAGCATCTTTGGTTAAGAATAGAAGTTAAGTGATACAACAGTGCCAAACTGAGTTGAATCTACTGCTGACTCAAGACACTAGAGTAACAAAAATCAAACCCAAGGCTTATTACAAGGGGGGGGGGTTTCCTAACAAACCATCACCCATATGATACTAGGAACCTCAAATGTTTCAGTTAAAGGGTAAGTGTAAATTGGAAATAAACTAGCTCTCATAAAGTCTTTTAGTTTGGCTTTGCAACATCTAGGTGGACTAGTAAACTTTAAGCTTTGAATAGATTATGGTGGTTCCAGCCAAGAAGAACCCTTATAAGCCCTGACCAAGGAAAATAAAATCTCTGGAGTAAGCATACATCATCCTAGGCCCCAAATTATTTCAACCAACAATTGTTCACGTACAATGTCCACAGAGAGAGATGACCAGGAATATAAGAAAAAAGGACATTATAAGTAAGAAGCAGTAGAGACAACAGCCAACACAAATCCGTTGGCCTTCAATTATCTGAATCATCAGATAAAGATTATTAAACCACAATGCTTAGTGAATTCAGATTAAAAAAAATCGAAATCTTGAAAATTCAACAGGAAGCTAGAAATCAGAAAAAGTGAAAAAAGGGAATTCTAAAACTACAAAAACACTTTGCTGAAATTAGAATCTCAATGGATGGCTTTAGTATCAGATTAGATGTGGCTCAAAAGAGAAATAAGGAACTACAAATTATTTCAGAAGAAACTATCCATAAAACTGCACAGGTATTCAAAAAGATGGAAAACACAGATGGGAGGGCATGATCAAGATCTAACAAATGTTTACTTGGAGTTCCAGAAGGAAAAGAGAAATGGAAGTGTTGAGAGGCAACTTTTGAGAATACAACTGAGGATTTTTTCAGAACTGATGAAAGACATTGATCCATAGATCTAAGTCCAAGAAATCCCAAACAGGATAAAAAGAAACTCACACATAGATGCATAATAGTGAACTTGCAGAGAATCAAAGAAAATCACAAAAGTAGCCAGAAAAAATAGAGTATGCCTTGAAAGGAACAAAATTTAGGCTGATTGATAGCTTCTCATTAGCAACAATGGAGGTATGAAAATGGTAGAATGATGGCTTTAATGACTTGAAAGAAATGCCAGCCAAAAAATTGATAACCAGCAAAAATACCTTCAAAATTGAAGGTGAAATGAAGACCTTTACAAATAAATAAAAACAGGGTTTGCCATTGGCAGGCATGAACCAAAGAAAGTATTGAATGATACAAGGTATTTTTCAGATAACAGGAAAGTGATCCCAGATGGAATACTGGAGATAAGAAAGAGAAAAGAGAAAGATAAAATGACAGATATGTATGTAAATTTAAATCAATACTACATAAAAATAGTAATATCTTGTTAATTCATATCGACAAATAACATATGAGTCAAGAGAGCTGGAGTAAATGTATTTAAAATTCTGGCATTATTTGGGGAGTCCATTAAAAGTACAAAATTAGTATTAGCCTTTGATAAGCCAAGACTGTAGGCTATAACTGCCAGAAAACCATTAAGGAAGAGTAAAAGTGTAAAACTTCTAAGCTAATAGAGGGGCAAAAATAAGAAAATAATCCTAAAGGAGAGAAAACTAACATAGGTCAGACAGGACACAGAGATGGAACTTGGTACAATGGTTAACTTATATCTATTAATATCAGTAAGTACATTAAATGTAAGTGGTTTATATGATGCAATTAAAAGAAAGATTTTCAGACTGGAAAAAACACAATAATATACCGTTTAAAAAAGACATCTGAAATATAAAAGTAAATAAGAGACTGAAAGTAAAAGTAGAAAAAAATTATAACATGAAAACACTAACCAAAAGAAAGTCATTGTAGTTAAATAACAAAATAGACTTTAAAGCAAAAAGCATTACAAAACATAAGTGTTACTTTATGATATTAAAAAAAAATTAAGTTTTTTAAAAAGGTTTATTTATATTTGAGGGACAGATAGAGACACAGCATGAATGGGGGAGAGGCAGAGAGGGAGGGAGACACAGAATCTGAAGTAGGCTCCAGGCTCACAGAGCCCAATGCGGGGCTTGAACTCACGAACTGTGAGATCATGACCTGAACCGAAGTTGGATGCTTAACTGACTGAGCCACCCAGGCGCCTGCAAAAAAAAAAAATTTTAAAGTTTATTTACTTTTGAGACAGAAAGAGAATGAGAGCAGGGGAGGGGCAGAGAGAGTGAGACACAGGATCCGAAGCAGGCTCCACGCTGACAGCAGAGAGCCCGATGCGGGGCTCGAACCAACGAACCATGAGATCATGACCTGAGTTGAAGTTGGACACTAAACCAATTGAGCCACCCAGGTGCCCTGATATTTTAAAACTTGTATGCACTTGGGAATGCAAACTGGTGCAGCCACTCTGGAAAACAGTATGGAGGTTCCTCAAAAGGTTAAAAATAGAACTACCTATGACCCAGCGATTGCCCCAGTAGGTAGTTACCCAAAGGATACAAAAATACAGATTTAAAGGGATACACGCATCCCAATGTTTATAGCAGCATTATCAACAATAGCTGAAACTTAAGGAAAAAGCCCAAACGTACACTGACTGATGAATGGATAAAGAAGATATGGTAAACACACACACACACACACACACAAACACACACACACACACACTGGAATATTACCCAGCCATCAAAAAGAATGAAATCTTGCCATTTGCAATGATGTGGATGGAGCTAGAGTATATTATGCTAAGCAAAGTAAGTCAGTCAGAGAAAGAGAAATACTGTATGATTAACTCATATGTGGAATTTAAGAAATGGAACAGATGAACATAGGGGAAGGGGAAAAAAGAGGGAGGCAAACCATAAGAGACTCTTCACTAGAGAGAACAAACTGAGGGTTGCTGGAGGGGAGGTGGGCAGGGGATGGGCTAAATGGGTGATGGGCACTGGGTGTTATATGTAAGTGATGAATCACTAACTTCTACTCCTGAAAAGAAATAATAAAATAAAAAATAAAACTTGTATACTTATTAAATTGACCTGAAAATAAATAAATCAAAATTTTACAGAACTACAAGGAGAAATAAATCTTCCATTTTAGCATTAACACTCCTATCTCTGTAACTGTTGAAATATTTAAAGTGTTGAAAGAAAAAACCCACCAAACTAAAATTCTATGTCCAACAAAATTATCCTTCAAAAGTGAAGGAGAAATAAAGACTTTCTCAAACAAAAACTGGTGATTAGCAAACCTTCCCTTAAAGAAATGTTAAAAGACTTTCTCCAGGCAGAAGAAAATTGATATAGGTCAGCAACTCAACTCTTCCTAAAAAGCAGTTGAAGTGGAACAAATGATAGTAAAATGAAATAGTTTTTTTTTAATTCTTAAATAATTTAAAAGATAAATGTCTAAAGTAATAATATTAACAATATATTGAGTGATTATACCATATGGATGTGAAATGAATGATGAACACCCTGTAATAAGGTGCCTATACAACATATAAATGAGGCAGAAGAATGTTCTTTGAAAGTGATCCTAGTTAAAAATGTATTTTGTAAACTTGAGGGAAATCACTAAAAACATTTTTTAAATAAATATAATTGATACACTAAGAGAGAAGACAAATGGAATTATGTAAAATACTCAAAACTAGAGAAGGCAGAAAAAGAAACCTCAGAAATAAACAGAAAAGTTATAAACATGGTTGATATTTATCCAATTATATATTATTTATTTATTTATTTATTTTTGAGAGCGTGGGAGGGGCAAAGAAAAGAAAGAAAATCTTAAGCAGGCTCCACGCTCAGCACAGAGCCTGACACGGGGCTCAATCTAACAATTGTGAGATCATGAACTGAGCCAAAATCAAGAACCAGACACTTAACTGAGCCAACCAGGCACCCTTGGACCTTTTTTTAAAAGTAAACTCTATGCCCAATGTGAGGCTTGAACTCATGACCCCAAGATCAAGAATCTCATGTGCTACCAACTCAGCCAGCAAGGCACCCTAATATCATGTACCCTTTATATGATGTGGTGACTATGGCACTTACCTCTGTGGTCCTCTTCCCAAAAGCACTTAATCCATGTGTAACAAGAAAAACAAATCAAACTTACTTAAATTATGGGACATTATACAAAATACCTGACCAGTACTTCTCAAAAGTGTCAAGGGCATCAAAAACAGGGAAAGTCGGAGAAACTGTCACAGCCAAAAGGAACGTATGGAGACATGTCTAAATGTAAGTGGTAACCTGGATAGGATCCTGGAACAGAACAAGGACATTAGGGGAAAACTGAGGGAATTTGAATAAAGTATGTACTTTGGTAAATAATGTATCAGTATTGGTTTATTGTGACAAATGCACCATACTAAGGTAAGATGTTAATCGAGGATACTGGGTATGGGGTATACAGAAACTCCATACTATCTTTGCAATAATTCTGTAAATCTACAATTGTCCTAAAGATTAAAATTTATTTAAAAAACACTAAAGACAAATAAAAGGCTAATGAAGAACCAAGGGGGTAAATCACATAGTTAGATGGATATGTTCAAATGTAAGGCAGGGCTTAACAGGAATTCCCTGAGAGACAATTCCTCCTAAGAAAAAAGTGTCAGCAGACAAGAGGTTAATAGGTGAGGACAGCACAGCATCTAGGTGCTCAGATTTTTCTGGCTCAATCTACAGTATCTAAATCCAGTGGAGATGGCTGTATGCAAAAACACACACAAACCAACAAAAGTTCTGTAAAGGAATGTTTTATAAAAATCTTTATAAAATATCAAGGCCCAAGTAACAATTGGATACTACCCACCTGAATTAGGATAACTATTGTAGGTAGAGAAGAATTTTCCACCTTTCTGTTGAGACAGTGTTGCCTTAGTCCATCATGGTCTCCAGCCCACCAGTAGCAATGGGGGCTTCAGAAGGGTACAGAGCCCCTCAGAAGGGGCACAGTGCCCAAGATACATGGCATTACCCAGAGGACAGTGGCCCCCACCTTTTACCTGTCTGAACTTATTCCTGGACGCAAGTGAGACCTCCCTCATCCCTTTCCCAAACATCTGACACAGTTTTCGTTCTGCTACTGTAGGGCAAACGGTAGGAGTCAGCCCCACACAGCTCACACACTCATTACTTCATCTGATCTTCTCCACAGCCTTAGAAGGCAAGTTTTACCCCACTTGACAGATGACAAGACTGTCTTTTACAGCAATGGATCTGTAGTTAACAGCCAGGTTGAGTATTCCAACTTCCAGTGCCAAATTTAATAGGAGTTTTACAAAACATTTTACATCCTGACCATGAATTTTAGGTGTCTCCACTGCATTCATAAGCTAACTCAACAATGATTTTGGTTGCTGGGTATACATTGTTTTCCTACTTTTTATATTTCATTGTTTTCATGATGAAAGTAACCTGTGTTTTTTAGGAGAAAATATACAAAGGATAAAAAAAAAACAGAAATAAAATCACCCACAGATAACCAGGACACAGCTTTCAGAGCTTTCTCTGTACACAGATCACTAGGTAAATACCTTTGTAGTTTTACAAAAATGGACTGATGGCATATATATGGTTCATCAAACTTTTTCTTTTTAATTTTACAATGTGCCATAAACATTTTCCCATGCAATGGACAAAAATCTACTACTGAAACATCGAGGACTAATAGTGATCGCTAAAGCAAGTATTAGCGTAAGGTTAAAGCACATGGCCTGACAAATGCCTGCCAGGGGCACTACACAAAAGGAATGTCTTCAAAGCCCCTTTGTGGGGCCCTGCAGCCACCCCTGAGTTCCCTTGGGCCCCTCGGGTGGAAGGGATCCTGTAAGCTTTTTTGCATCCACATAAACCCCCCCAACTTCTGCCTGGTTTTCTTCACCTCATCCTCCACCCTGGCCATCTCATCAAATTCTCTTATCATCTCCTCATTGCTCAAATGCATATCATGTATGGCCTCCTTATATTCCTTGAGGCACTGAGCCAGCCCCTTGTTGGTTTTTCTTTTGGCCTTCCTGGGTACATCGTCCCCAGCTGGGCGCTTTCCTGCAGCCCTTGGTTCACTGGCTGGTTTTTCTTCTTTTGGCTTTTCCTCACTCTCTGATTTTTCTTCTTTTGGCTTTCCCTCGCTCACTGGTTTTCCTTCTTTTGGCTTTCCCTCGCTCACTGGTTTTTCCTCGCTCACTGGCTGTCCCTCGCTCTCTGGCTTTCCCTCACTGTCTGGCTTTCCATCTGTTGGCTTTGTCATACTCTCTGGCTTTTCCTTATCCTTTAGTATTTCCTCATCTTCTGTCTTTCTCTCGTTTTCTAACTTTTCCTTGTCTTCCAAAGTACAAGCTACTTCTGGCTTTCCCACATCCTGTGGCTGTTCTTTACATTCCATCTCTCCTTGGTTCTCAGACATTCCTTCATTTTCATTGCAGAGTTTTTCCATGTTGAGATTTCCCCTCCTTTTCCTGTCCTGGGGTGGGGAGGAAGAGGAGACAAAGAGGAGACAAGGGAGACTGAGGGCTTGGGGGTGGAATGCACATCAGAATACTACTGGCACGCTCCCCTTGTCAGGGTTCCCTGACCTGGCCCCGCCCCTAAGTGTGCTTTCTGCCCACCCTCTCCCCTCACACACGTGAGCCAGACTATTTCTCTGGCAGGCCCTGCCATTTTCTCTATGTTTGCTCAGTACTGCAGAGTGTGTATAAATGTGTTAGGAGGTGGGAAGTGGCGACCCATATTCTGCTGGCGCTGTACCCTCCGTACTACCCACCCCTCTAGGTCCCTATCCACAGACCCCCTTCCTTTACTGACCTGCAGGGATTATGAACAGATTCCTCCTCCTTTTCTAGCCTTGCAAAGTGCTGAGAAAAGACACGCAGACCTGCAGACAGACAGGAGACAGGGCCTGCGCGTTTGGTGGATGCTTAGGGACTCGAGTCCCTTTCCTGAATCCTGGCCCTCCTCATCCGACGTTTCCCTCCCCCGCCTCCTCCGCCCCCCCACCCCCCCACCCCCCTACTCCCCTACTCCAGCCGCCATTTCTTTTCACGCCTTGGGCACCAGACCAGGACGTTTTCCAAACTAATTTTGGATCTCTGTGTCCTTGTTGCGGGGAGACAATTCGCCTCCCCACCCTCGAGGTTAACTTTTTTTCTCTACACATGGACTGGTAGAAGGGGTTTATTTCCACTGTCTCACTGCGGGGGTGGGTGCCCAGCTCACCAGCTCCGATTCCAAAATGGACGGAGGGCAACGAGAAGGAGGTGCAGAGAAACGGGACACGGGTACTAGGTGTGTCCGCTGTCCCCACCCTCTGCCAATTGGCCGTTAGCTCCCCCTTGGCCATTTTCCCACCGCCATCTCTAACTACACTCTCCGGCCAGCTTCCCTCGACCTGGGCCCCATCCCCACTCTTTTTCCTCTGGGTGTTCCTGCCTCGCCCCCCCCGCCCCCCGGCTCATTCCAGAGTTCCGCAGGCAGCGACGAAGGGCCTCACACTGACCTGAAAGAACCTGCAGCAACAATTAGGAGCTCACAGATCGCTCCGGACCCGACCGCAGGGGAAGAGGGCGGGCTCCAGTTCTGGTGCCCACATCTGCGCCGGGGCGGTCATGTGAGCATCACGTCACCCAAGCTCGCCCCCGCCCACCATCCGCGTCTGCCAGTCACCACACCACCTCTCTGGACAGCGTGCCCTCTCATCTCTCTGCGTCGGGCGGGGGAAGGCTTTTGTCCTTTTTAGCTCCTAGAGGCGGTCGAAGGAGTAGTTTTAATAAAAACCACAGAGGCTTTTAAAAAATGGATTGGGCAGTTCGGGGAAGGAGTCTTGATCATGTTGCTCTTAATTTCCATTGATAGAATGTAGCGCCAACCAATGAAATCCTATCAATGTGAACTTTAATGTCTTCCATAGAATACTGCACTTTAGGAAAAGTTACGAAAAATATTCCCCTCAAAATGAAATTGTCCCTTTTCCTAACGTGCGCGCAAACATATGTTTTTTTTTTTTCTTTTTAGTATCTCACAAAAAAGAAGGTGAATACAGTCTGAGATATTTTGAGAGACCACATTACATTCACAGTAACTTTATGACAGTACATTGTTATAATTGTTCTATTTTATTATTAGTTAATGTTGTTAATTTCTTACACTGCTTAATTTAGAAATTGAACTTTACCATAGGTATGTATGTATAGGAAAGAACATAGAATATATATAAGATTCCATACTATTTGTGGTTTCAGGCATCCACTGGGGGTCTTGGAACGTAATCCGTTTCAGATAAGGGAGACTACTGTAGCTGCCTTCCATTTTATTTTATTTTATTTTATTTTATTTTATTGACATTTGTATCTATTTTTAACCTTTTTTTTTGGTTAATTTATTCTTTTAAAAAATTTACATTCAAGTTAGTTAACATATAGTGCAATAATGATTTTAGGAATAAAATCCAGTGGTTCATAATCTACATATAACACCCAGTGCTCATCCCAAGTGTCCTCCTTAAAGCCCCTTGCCCAATTAGCTCACCTCCCTACCCAAAACCCCTCCAGAAATTCTCAGTTTTTTCTCTGTATTTAAGAGTCTCTTATGGTTTTCCCCCTCCATGTTTTTATATTATTTTTGCTTCCCTTCCCTTATGTTCATCTGTTTTGTATCTTAAATTCCATATATGAGTGAAGTCATATGATATTTGCCTTTCTCTGACTAATTTCACTTAGCATAATACACTCTAGTTCTATCCACCTTGTTGCAAATGCAAGATTTCATTCTTTTTGATCACTGAATAGTATTCCATCGTGCCTCTTATGTATCCATTCATCAATCGATGGACATTTGGACTCTTTCTATACTTTGGCTATTGTTGATAGCATGTCTGTAAACATTGGGGTGCATGTGCCCATTCAAGATAGCACTCCTCTATTCTTTGGGTAAATACCTAGTGGTGCAATTGATGGGTTGTAGGGTAGTTTTATTTTTAATTTTTTTGACAAACCTCAATACTGTTAACCAAAGTGGCTGCACCAGTTTGCATTCCCACCAGTAATGCAAAAGGGTTCCTCTTTCTCCACATTCTAGCCAACATCTGTTGTTGCCTGAGTTGTTAATTTTAGCCATTCTAACTGGTGTGAGGTAGTATCTCATTGTGGTTTTGATTTGTATTTCCCTGATGATGAGTGAAAACATAAATTTTCTAATTAATTATTTAAATCTAAAAATAAAACTATCTTAGAAACAGAATAAAAGAACAATTATTTTTTTATAAGTGAGAAACTGAATATTCAACGGACAATGACCTGACCATACGTGACAATAGAACTGGGACCCACAACCTTGCAGCAAGCAGCCCAGGAAGCCAAACCACAACTTCCAAAGCAATCTTCAGGATTTGATCAATGACTGCCAGCCTCCCTATTTTTTGCCCCCCCCCATTCAAATATGCTACCCAAACCAATCAAATAAGACGCCCTGCTTTTCGTTAGCCTGCTTCCAGCTTCCCCATGCCAACAATCTCCAATCAGAGAATACCTAAAGTCTTCCCTTTTGTTCACTGTAATGCTTTTCCACTCCTTAGAGACTTTTAGTTTCTGCCAAACACAAGTAATGCTGGCTGACTCCCTTGTTATAACAATCTCTAAGTAAATAACCTCTATTTCCATTTAAGCTTTTTGTGTGTAAGGCCTTTAAAAATATAATAACAGTGGCGTCTGGGTGGCTCAGTTGGTTAAGTGTCTGATTCTTGATTTTGGCTCAGGTCATGATCTCATGGCTCCTGGGATCTAGCCCCATGTCGGGCTGACAGTGAGGAGCCTGCTTGGGATTCTTTCTCTCCCTCTCTCCCTGCCCATTCCCCGTCAAAATAAATAAATAAACTTAAAAAATAAAAAATATAATAACAAAGACAAAAACAATTAAGGAAAACATTGATAGATTTGACCACATGAAAATGTGCAATAATTTTGTGAGGGCTTGAGGACACACGCACTCTTCCCTGCCTTTGTTGAGTGTAATGGTAAAAAGTGTTCTGAGGAGCAATTTGGTAAATTGTTTAAAAATAAAAATGTTTGGGGCACCTGGGTGACATGTCAGTTGAGCGTCCAAATTTGGCTTAGATCATAATCTTGAGGTTCATGGGTTTGAGCCCCACATCGGGCTCTGTGCTGACAGCTCAGGGCCTGGAGCCTGCTTCAGATTCTATGTCTCTGTCTGTGCCCCTTCTCCTCTTGCGCCCTGTCTCTCTCAAAAGTATATAAACATTAACAAAATTTTAAAAACAAAAATGTTTGAAGGGAGCCTTGGTGGCTCAGTTGGTTAAGAGCCCAACTTTGGCTCACATCATGATCTCCTGGCTCATGAGTTCAAGCTCCACCACTCTCCTTCAGGCTTTGTGCTGACAGCTCAGAACCTGGAGCCTGCTTCTGATTCTATGTCTCTGTCTCTCTCTGCCCCTCCCCCACTCGTGCTCTGTCTCTCCCTCTCTCAAAAATACACATTAAAAAAAATTAAAAAAATAAACATGATATTTTGGCTCAGTAATTCCACTTCTAATATTTACCCATAGAGATAATTAATAAAGTGCAAAAATATAATCTTATGTTTTAAAAATGCTTTATACTTTAAAAATTCCCATAAAAACTGTTTATTATGCATTTATTCTTTGCTGGAACTGGGGCTACAATATTAATTATGTAGGCCTTGTTTATAATGTAAAAAATGGAATATCACAATTGTCCATCAGTACAGATTTAGTTACATAATCTTCTTAGTACATTTGTTTTCCTTGGCTATCTTTGGATGTTTGGTTTAGAAAAATAATTAAAATGTTGGGTTCTCAATACACAGTAAAAATAACTATTTATAATCCCCAATTGCTATGGGTGGTGAGACACAAAGGATAACCACAAGATGTGGTATTGCCCTCTAGAGAATGCCACCTATGTGCCAGGCACTGTGTTAGCTACTTCATTTTATCTGGTGTGGATTTCATTTATACCTGACAAAGGAACTCACACTTCAAGGAAGCAGAATGATTTATAGACTACAAGCTTAACTTAGTGTGGTACAGGAATAAGCATAGCAGGAGGAATAAAACACAGAAAGCCCACTAACATACCCAAGTGTAAAAGTTTTTAGTATGTGATAAGAATCCATTTCTGGTCAGTAGTGAAAAACAGGTTATTATGTAAATTAAATTTGTATAATTGGATAAATAGTTAAAAAATGAAGATCCTCATTTTCTGGCATACAATCAAGTTCTTATAAGCAAGTATCATGAAATAAAAGGCATCCAGATTGTAAGGAAAGAAATAAAACTTCCTTTATTTGCATATGACATGATTTGTATACAGAAAATTCCAAAAAATCCACTAAAGAACTATGAGAACTAATAAATGAGTTCAGTTCAATATATAAAAATCCATTGTATTTCTATGTGCTAGCAATGAATAATTTGAAATGGAAAATAAGAAAACTTTTCCATTTAAAATGGCATAAAAATGCAAGAAAAAACATTTGACAAAATTCAGCATCCTTTCTTAATAAAAACCCTCGAGAAAGTCGGGATAGAAGGAATATACTTAAACATCATAAAAGCCATTTATGAAAAGCCCACAGCTAATATCATCCTCAATGGGGAAAATCTGAGAGCTTTCCCCATGAGATCAGGAACATGACAGGGATGTCCACTCTCACCGCTGTTGTTTAACATAGAGTTGGAAGTGCTAGCATCAGCAATCAGACAACAAAAGGAAATCAAAGGCATCAAAATTGGCAATGATGATGTCAAGCTTTCACTTTTTGCAGATGACATGATACTCTACATGGAAAACGCGACAGACTCCACCAAAAGTCTGCTAGAACTGATACGTGAATTCAGCAAAGTTGCAGGATACAAAATCAATGTACAGAAATCAGTTGCATTCTTATGCACTAATAATGAAGCAACAAAAAGACAAATAAAGAAACGGGTCCTATTCACAATTGCACCAAGAAGCATAAAACCTAACCAAAGATGTCAAAGATCTGTATGTTGAAAACTATAGAAAGCTTATGAAGGAAATTGAAGAAGACACAAAGAAATGGGAAAACATTCCATGCTCATGGATTGGAAGAATACATATTGTTAAAATGTCAATACTACCCAAAGCTATCTACACATTCAATGCAATCCCAATAAAAATTGCACCAGCATTCTTCTCGAAGCTAGAACAAACAATCTTAAAATTTGTATGGAATCACAAAAGGCCCCGAATAACCAAAGTAATTTTGAAGAAGAAGACCAAAGCAGGAGGCATCACAATCCCAGACTTTAGCCTCTACTACAAAGCTGTGATCATCAAGACAGCATGGTATTGGCACAAAAACAGACACAGAGGCCAATGGAAGAGAATAGAAAACCCAGAATTAGACCCACAAAAGTATGGCCAACTAATCATTGACAGAGCAGGAAAGAATATCCCATGAAAAAAGACAGTCTCTTTAACAAATGGTGCTGGGAGAACTGGACAGCAACATGCAGAAAGATGAAACTAGACCACTTTCTTACACCATTCATAAAAATAAACTCAAAATGGATAAAGAACCTGAATGTAAGACAGGAAACCATCAAAACCCTAGAGGAGAAAGCAGGAAAAAACCTCTCTGACCTCAGCCACAGCAATTTCTTACTTGACACATCCCCAAAGGCAAGGGAATTAAAAGCAAAAATGAACTATTGGGACCTCATGAAGATAAAAAGCTTCTGAACTGCAAAGGAAACAACCAACAAAACTAAAAGGCAACCAACGGAATGGGAAAAGATATTTGCAAATGTCATATCAGACAAATGGCTAGTATCCAAACTGTATAAAGAGCACACCAAACTCCACACCCAAAAAACAAATAATACAGTGAAGAAATGGGCAGAAGACATGAACAGACACTTCTCTAAAGAAGACATCCAGATGGCCAGCAGGCACATAAAAAGATGCTCAACATCCTTCTCATAAGGGAAATACAAATCAAAACCACACTGAGATACCAGCTCACGCTAGTCAGAGTGGCCAAAATGAGCAAACCAGGAGACTATAGATGCTGGCGAGGATGTGGAGAAATGGGAACCCTCTTGCATTGTTGGTGGGAATGCAAACTGATGCAGTCACTCTGGAAAACAGTGTGGAGGTTCCTCAAAAAATTAAAAATAGATCTACCCTATGACCCAGCAATAGCACTGCTAGGAATTTACCCAAGGGATACAGGAGTACTGCTGCATAGGGGCACTTGTACCCCAATGTTTATAGCAGCCCTTTCAACAATAGCCAAATTATGGAAAGAGCCTAAATGCCCATAAACTGATGAATGGATAAAGAAATTGTGGTTTATATATACAATGGAATATTACGTGGCAATGAGAAAGAATGAAATACGGCCTTTTGTAGCAACGTGGATGGAACTGGAGAGTGTGATGCTAAGCGAAATAAGTCATACAGAGAAAGACAGATACCATATGTTTTCACTCTTATGTGGATCCTGAGAAACTTAACAGAAGACCATGGGGGAGGGGAAGGAAAAAAAAAGAGGTTAGAGAGGGAGGAAGCCAAAACATAAGAGACTCTTATAAACTGAGAGCAAACTGAATGCTGATGGGGGGTGGGAGGGAGAGGAGGGTGGGTGATGGGTATTGAGGAGGGCACCTGTTGGGATGAGCACAGGGTGTTGTATGGAAACCAATTTGAAAATAAATTTCATATTAAAAAAATAAAATTACTCAACGCAAAAATAAAATAAAATAGCATCAACAAGAATAAAATACTTAGAAATAAATTCATTAAAAATGTCTAAGACATGTACAGTGTAAAGTATAAAATACCATTGAAAGAAATTAAAGAATGCTTAAATAAATGTAAAGACATCTTATATTCATAGATTGGAAGACCTAATATTGTTATGATGGGTAACATTTCTCAAACTGATCTACAGATTCAACACAATCTGTCAAAATCTCAGCTGCCTTGTTTGCATAAATTTACAAGCTGATATCAAAATGTATATGGAAATCAAACAACCCAGAATAGACAAAACAGTCTTGAAAAAGAAGGACAAAGTTGGAGGCCTCACACTTCCAGATTTCAAAACTTACTGTAAAGCTATAGGAATCAAGACCATGTGGTACTAGCATAAGGACATATAAACCAATGAAATAGAATTTAGAGTCCAGACATAAACAGTCACATTTAGTCAATGGATTGTCATCCAGAGGCCAAAGAAAAATCAATGGTGAAATAAAGTTCTTTTCAACAAGTGATGCTGAGACAACTAGATATCCACATGCAGAAATAAATTTGGACCTCCACCTCACACTATATACAAAACTTAGTTTAAAAATATATTAAAGTCATAGGGGCACCTGGCTGTCTCAGTTAGCAGAGCATGCAATTCTTGATCTCAGGATTGTGAGTTCAAGTGTCATTTTGGGCGTACAGCTTACTTTAAATTTTTTTTAACGTTTATTTATTTTTGAGACAGAGAGAAACAGAACATGGATGGGGAAAGTCAGAGAGAGGGAGACACAGACTCTGAAACAGGCTCCAGGCTCTGAGGTATCAGCACAGAGCCCGACGTGGTGCTCGAACTCATGGACTGCAAGATCATGACCTGAGCTGAAGTCGGCCGCCCAACCGACTGAGCCACCCAGGCACCCCCAGCTTACTTAAAAAAAAAATAATAAAATAAAAATAAATCAAAGTCCAAAATGTAAAAGCTAAAACTATTAATCTCATAGAAGAAAATATAGATGTAAGTCATGACCTTGGCTTAGGCAATGGTTTCTTAGATATGACACCAAAATAATATAGATAAATAAGTGTAGATAAATAGATAATAGGTATAGATAAATAATATGGATAAATATGACTCTATCAATATGTAAAACTTTTTTTGGGCACCTGGGTGGCTCAGTCGGTTGTGTCTGACTTCAGCTCAGGTCATAATCTCACAGTGAGCTCGAGCACCGTGTCAGGGTCTGTACTGATAGCTCAGAGCCTGGAGCCTTCTTGAGATTCTGTGTCTCCTCCTCCCTCTATGCCCTTTCCGGCTCACACTCTCTCTCTCTCTCAAAAATAAAGAAACATTAAAAAAAATGTAAAACTTTTGTGAATCGAATGACAACATCAAGAAATTGAAAAGACAACTCACTGAATGGAAGACAATTATTGAAAGTAATATAACTGATAAGGGACTTATATCTAGAATATATAAAGACCTGTTGCAACTCAATAAAAAAAAACAAACTAGATAACCCAATTTTACTTTGGGGGTTTTGAGGGTTTTTAAAATTGAAATATATTTGGGGTGATTCGGTGGCTCAAAAGTTATGAAAATATTAAGGTTTCTTGATACACATAAGCTAAAAGTTAACTATGTTCTTGATTATAAAAATTTCAGAAAAACACAAACATAAACATATATAATGTAGAAAATAGATCTGTATGCTGAATATTATTAATTTTTTTCTATGCTTATTTCATATACACAGTTTCTATTTTTAATGAAATTATACCATATATATTATTCTGCTACTTGATTCTTCCACTTACAAGTATATTCCCAAGCACATAACCATGTCATGGTTGTACCATGATTTACTTATCCAGAATATTCTATTGATGAATATTTGAGTTATTTTCAGATTTGTGCTTTTAAATAGTGGTGCAGAGGTCTTTCCTATACAGGCCTCCTTGAACACACCTGACAGTGGTTCTGGGTATATACTTGTGGGTCCATTTGAGGTGTCATCAGATAGGCACAATCTGTTACATATGACCAAATTGCTCTGTAAGTTGATGTAAAGTTATAATCCAACAAATTGTGTATGAGAGTCCCCATTGTTCTGCATAGTCCATCTAAAGAGGAGGTGGAATGCCTGGTCTGAAACACAGGGCTTTGAGTCAAGCACATGGGGATTATGATAGTATCTCT
This sequence comes from Prionailurus bengalensis, assembly GCF_016509475.1. Classification (NCBI taxonomy): domain Eukaryota; kingdom Metazoa; phylum Chordata; class Mammalia; order Carnivora; family Felidae; genus Prionailurus; species Prionailurus bengalensis. The sequence continues at coordinate 84,589,715 of NC_057361.1, read as the reverse complement.
TTATCTTAGTACTTGTGTGACCCTGGCACATGTACTTAACCTGTCTGAGCCTCACTCTTATAATCTGTAGAAGGATATCCTGATACCAAACAGAATTATCTAGAATGTATAGAATAGACTGGCAGAAAATGTTTGTTTCCTGCTAATTCCATCTTTTCCCCTCTTAAGAGAGATTTCATTTTCCTCAAGATCATCACTATATCTTAGAGAGCATTTGAGCATGTTAAAAGAAGAAGGAAAACAAACACCCTCAGGTACATTAAGTAACAGATTTAGGGTAATTTCTGTGCTAAAGAATGCTATAGAATCCCTATGAAGCCAGCATTACCTTGGTTCCAAAACCAGGAAAAGACCCCACAGAAAAGGAGAATTACAGGTCAATATCATTCAACAGTACATTAAAATAATTATTCACCATGATCAATTGGGATTTATTCCTGGGGTGCAGGGCTGGTTCAATATTCGCAAATCAATCAATGTGATAGACCACATTAAAAAAAGAAAGCTTGAGAACTATATGATCCTTTCAATAGATGCAGAAAAAGCTTTTGACAAAATACAGCATCCTTTTTTAAATGTTTATTTATTTATTTTGAGAGAGAGAGCACCAGCATAGGAGTGGCAGAGAGGGAAAGACTCCCTTTTGCACTGTCTGCATGGAGCCCGACATGGGGCTTGAACTCACAAACGCCATGAAATTATGACCTGAGGCTAATTCAAGAAGTGGACGCTTCACTGAGTAAGCCACCCAGCACCCCTACAGCATTCTTTCTTGATAAAACCTCTTAAGAAAGTAGGGATAGAAGGAACATGCCTCAACATCATAAAAGCCATACATGAAAGGCACACAGCTAATATTATCTTCAATGGGTAAAAACTGAGAGCTTTACCCCTAAAGTCAGGAACACAACAGGTATGTCTACTCTCACCATTACTGTATAACATAGTACGAGAAGTCCTAGCCTCAACAATCATACAACAAAAAGAAATAAAAGGCATCCAAATTGGCAAAGAAGAAGTCAAACTTTCACTCTTTGTAGATGACATGATAGTCTACATGGAAAACCTTAAAGACACCACAAAAAACTGCTAAAACTGATATGTGAATTCAGCAGAGTCCAGGATATAAAATCAATTATACAGAAATTGGTTGCATTTCTATACACAAATAATGAAGCAGCAGAAAGAGAAATCGAGGAATCAATCTGATTTAGAATTGCACCAAAGCCCATAAGACACCTAGGAATAAACCTAACCAACAAGGTAAAAGATCTGTATGCTGAAAACTATAGAAAGGTTATGAAAGAAATTGAAGAAGACACAAAGAAATAGAAAACCATTCCAGGGGCGCCTGGGTGGCGCAGTCGGTTAAGTGTCCGACTTCAGCCAGGTCACGATCTCGCGGTCCAGGAGTTCGAGCCCCGCGTCGGGCTCTGGGCTGATGGCTCAGAGCCTGGAGCCTGTTTCTGATTCTGTGTTTCCCTCTCTCTCTGCCCCTCCCCCGTTCATGCTCTGTCTCTCTCTGTCCCAAAAATAAATAAACGTTGAGAAAAAAAAATTAAAAAAAAAAAAAAAAAAGAAAACCATTCCATGCTCGTGGATTGGAAGAACAAATATTGTTAAAATGTTTATACTAATCAAAGCAATCTACACATTTAATGAAATCCTTATAAAAATTATACCATCATTCTTCACAGAGCTAGAATAAACAATCTTAAAACTTGTAGAGAACCTGAAAAGACTCCAAACAGACAAAATGATGTTGAAAACAAAAAGCAAAGCTGGAGGCATCACAATTCCAAACTTGAAGCTGTATTACAAAGCTGTAATCGTCAAGACAGTATGGTACTGGCACAAAAACAGACACATAGATCAATGAAACATAACAGAAAACCCAGAAATGGACCCACAAATGTATGGCCAAATAATCTTTAACAAAGCATTTGAGAGTATCCAGTGGAAAAAAGAGAGTCCTTTTAGCAAATGGTGATGGGAGAACTGGACAGCAACATGCAGAAGAGTGAACCTGGACCACTTTCTTACACCATACACAAAAATAAATTCAAAATGGATAAAAGACATGAATGTGAGACACAGAACCATCAAAACTCTAGAGGAGAAAACAGGCAACAACTTCTTTGACCTAGGCCACAGTAACTTCTTACATGACATGTCTCTGGAGGCAAGTGAAACAAAAGTAAAAATGAACTATTGAGACCTCATCAAGATAAAATTCTTCTGCACAGTGAAGGAAACAATGAAGAAAACTAAAAGGCAACCGACAGAATGGGAAAAGATATTTGCAAATGACATATCAGAGAGAGGGTTAGCATCCAAAATCTATAAAAAACTTAACAACACCCGAAATTCAACACCCGAAAACCAAATAATCCAGTGAAGAAATGGGCAGAAGACCTGAACAGACACTTTTCCAAAGAAGATATCCAGATGGCTAACAGACACATGAAAAGATGTTCAACATCCCTCATCATCAAGGAAATACAAATCAAAACCACAATGACATATGACCTCACTCCTTTCAGAATGGCTAAAATTAACAATTCAGGAAGCAACAGATGTTTATGAGGATGTGGAGAAAGGGGAACCCTTTTGCATTGTTGGTGGAAATGCAAATTGGTGCAGCCACTCTGGTGAAAAGTATGGAGGTTCCTCAAAAAATTAAAAATAGAACTTCTCTATGACCCAGCAATTACATTACTAGGTATTTATCCAAAGGAAACAAAAATTCTGATTCTAAAGGGCACATGCACCCCAATGTTTATAGCAGCATTATCAACAATAGCCAAATTATGGAAAGAGCCCAAATGTCCATTGACTGATGAATGGATAAAGAAGAGGTGGTATAATATATACAATGGAATACTACTCAATAATCAAAAACAATGAAATCAACTGGGGATAGAAGATGGTGGAGTAGGAGGACCCTGGACTCACCTCGTCTTGCAGATCACTTAGATTCCACCTATATCTGCCTAAATAACTCAGAAAACCGCCAGAAGACTAGCAGAATGGACTCTCCAGAGCCAAGCATAGACAAGAGGCCCATGGAAGAAGGTAGGAAGGGCAGAGAGGTGGTGCGTGGTACACGGACTGGTGGGAGGGAGCTGGGGTGGTGGAGGGGCAGCCCACCTGGCAAGGCAGAGCCCCCGAAGTCTGGCTTGCAAAAGTGGAGGGGCCAGACTCCGTGAGTTCTGACAGCCAGGGAGACTTAACATCTGGAATGTTAAAATTCAACAGCTCGGGGCACCTGGGTGGCTCAGTTGGTTGAGTGTCCGACTTTGGCTCAGGTCATGATCTCACGGCTCGTGAGTTCGAGCTCCACATCAGGCTCTGTGCTGGCATCTAGGAGCCTGAAGCCTGCTTTGGGTTCTGTGTCTCCCTCTCTCTCTGCTCCTCCCCTGCATGTGCTCTGTCTCTCTCTCTGTCTCAAAAATAAATAAGCATTTAAAAAAATTTTTTAAAAAGTCAACAGCTCTGCTCTCAGGGAGTGGGGAAGGTGAGAGGACACCAGGAGGGAGGGTTGTTGAGCCCGGGAAGACAGAGGTTAGCTCAGTGGGGGAACAAAGGCACTGGCAAGCATCATCTCCCTTTCCCATTCCCCAGCCAAAATTCCAAAGGGAACCAGTTCCCATCACCGAACTTGCCTGCACCATGCAAACACCCAATGCTGTGCTTCTGTGGATCCATCCCTCTGCCGGGTCTGCCTCCCTCCAGTGCTGCAGGGCCCCTCCCACAGGGGACCACTGCCAGCAAAGTGAGCTAAGCCTGCCCCTCCCACCCCTGTGTACCTTGTGGATCCACCCTGGCTAATACGCCAGATTCCATCGAAGCAGCACCATAAGTAGCCCAGAAAGGGGCCACACCACTCCAAGGTGAGTCCTGCCCCTGGGAGAGAGGAAGATAAGTTACACACCAGCTGACTGTGGCCCCAGTGGTGGGCTGGGGGCAGACATCTGGTCTGACTGTGGCCCCGCCCACCAACACAAGTTACTCCGGACAGCACAGGGAAAGTGCCCTGCAGTTGGGAGCCACCCCAGGGACTACCCAAAATGACAAAACAGAAGAATTCTCCTCAAAAGAAACTCCAAGAAGCAGTGACAGCTAACGAACTGATCAAAAACGATTTAAGCAAAATAACAGAACAAGAATTTAGAATAATAGTCATAAAATTAATCTCTGGGCTTGAAAAAAGCATAGATAATAGCAGAGAATCTATTGCTACAGAGATCAAGGGACTAAGACATAGTCATGAGGAGCTAAAAAATACTATAAACGAGGTGCAAAATAAAATGGAGGCGACCACAGCACGGATTGAAGAGGCAGAGGAGAGAATAAGTGAATTAGAAGGTAAAATTATGGCAAAAGAGGAAGCTGAGAAAAAGAGAGATAAAAAAATCCAGGAGTATTAGGGGAGAATTAGAGAACTAAGTGATGCAATCAAACAAAACAATATCCATATCATAGGAATTCCAGAAGACTAAGAGTGACAGAAAGGGGCAGAAGGTGTAGTTGAACAAATTATAGCTGAGAACTTCCCTGATCTGGGGAAGGAAAAAGGCATTGAAATTCAAGAGGCACAGAGAACTCCCTTCAGGTGTAACTTGAATCGATCTTCTGCATGACATATCATAGGGAAACTGGAAAAATACAAGGACAAAGAGAAAATTCTGAAAGTATCTAGGGATAAACAGGCTCTAACTTACAAAGGGAGACCCATAAGACTAGTGGCAGACCTATCTACTGAAACTTGGCAGGCCAGAAAGGAATGGCAGAAAATCTTCAATGTGATGAACAGAAAAAAATCCTTTATCCAGCAAGTCTGTCATTCAGAATAGAAGGAGAGATAAAGATCTTCCCAAACAAACAAAAACAGAAGTAATTCATCATCACTAAACCAGCCCTACAAGAGATCCTAAGGGGTGATTCTGTGAGTGAAATGTTGCAAGGACCACAAAGTACCAGAGACATCACTACAAGCATGAAACCTATAGACATCACAGTGACTCTAAACCCATATCTTTCCATAAGAACATTGAATGTAAATGGACTAAATGCTCCAACCAAAAGATATAGGGTATTAGAATGGATAAAAAAAAAAGACCCATCTATTTGCTGTCTACAAGAGACTCATTTTAGACCTGAGGACACCTTCAGATTGAAAGTGAGGGGATGGAGACCTATCTATCATGCTATTTACTGGAAGTCAAAAGAAAGCTGGAGTAGCCATACTTATATCAGACAAACTAGACTTTAAATTAAAGGCTGTAACAAGAGATGAAGAGGGGTATTATATAATAATTACAGGGTCTATCCATCAGGAAGCGATAACAATTATAAACATCTATGCACCAAATACAGAAGCCCCCAAATATATAAAACAATCACAAACATAAGCAACCTTATTGATAAGAATTTAGTAATTGTAGAGGACTTTAATGCCCACTTACAATAATGGATAGATCATCGAGACACAGGATCAATAAAGAAACAAGGGTCCTGAATGATACATTGGATCAGATGGACTTGACAGATATGTTTAGAACTCGGCATCCCAAAGCAACAGAATACACTTTATTCTCTAGTGCACATAGAACATTCTCCAAGATAGTTCACACACTGGGTCACAAAACAGCCCTTCATAAGTATACAAGAATTGAGATCATACCATGCACACTTTCAGACCAAAATGCTGTCAAACTGGAAATCAATCACAGGAAAAAGTCTGGAAAACCTCCAAAAGCATGGAGGTTAAAGAACACCTTACTAAAGAATGAATGGGTCAACCAGGCAATTAGAGAAGAAATTTAAAAATATATGGAAACAAATGAAAATGAAAAGACAATGATCCAAACGTTTTGGGATGCAGCAAAGGCAGTCCTGAAAGGAAAATACATTGCAATCCAGGCCTATCTCAAGAAACAAGAAAAATCCCAAATACAAAATCTAACAGCACACCTAAGGGAATGGGAAGTAGAACAGCAAAGACACCCCAAACCCAACAGAAGAAGAGAAATAATAAAGATCAGAGCAGAAATAAACAACATAGAATCTAAAAACTGTAGAGCATATCAATGAAACCAAAAGTTGTTTTTTTGAAAAAATAAACAAAATTGATAAACCTCTATCCATGCTTCTCAAAAAGAATAGGGAGATGACCCAAATATATAAAATTATGAATGAAAATGGAATTATTGCAACCAATCCCTCAGAAATACAAGCAATTATCAGGGAATACTATGAAAAATTATATGCCAGCAAACTGGACAACCTGGAAGAAATGGACAAATTCGTAAGCACCCACACACTTCCAAAACTCAAACAGGAAGAAATAGAAAATTTGAACAGACCCATAACCAGTGAAGAAATTGAATCAGTTATCCAAAGTCTTCCAACAAATAAGAGTCCAGGCCCAGATGGCTTCCCTGGGGAATTCTACCAGACATTTAAAGCAGAGATAATACCTATCCTTCTCAAGCTGTTCCAAAAAATAGGGAAGGAAATTTCCAGATTCAGTCTATGAAGCCAGCATTACTTTTATTCCTAAACCAGAGACCCAGCAAAAAAGAGAACTACAGGCCAATATCCCTGAATGAATATGGATGCAAAAATTCTCAAGAAGACACTAGCAAATCGAATTCAACAGCATATAAAAAAAATTACTCACCATGATCAAGTGGGATTCATTCCTGGGCTGCAGGGCTGGTTAAATATTGGCAAATCAATCAATGTGATACATCACATTAATAAAAGAAAAGAAAAGATCCTGCCTATCGATGCAGAAAAAGTATTTGACAAAATTCAGCATTCTTTCTTAATAAACCCCCTCCTGAGAAAGTGGGGATAGAAGGAACATACTTAAACCTCATAAAGCCATTTATGGAAAGCCCATAGCTAATATCATCCTCAATGGGGAAAAACTGAGAGCTTTCCGCCTGAGATCAGGAACACGACAGGGATGTCCACTCTCACCGCTATTGTTACACAGTGTTGGAAGTTCTAGCATCACCAGACAACAAAAGGAAATCAGAGACATCAAAATCAAAGGCAAAAACAAAAAAAATAAAAAATAAAAAGAATGAAATCTTACCATTTGCAACAACATGGGTGGAACTAGAGTTTATTATGCTAAGAGAATTAAGTCAGGCAGAGAAAGACAAATATCATATGATTTCACTCATATGTGCAATTTAAGAAACACAACAGATGAACATAGGGTACGGGAAGGAAAAATAGGATAAAAACAGAGAGGAAAGGAAACGATAAGAGATTCTTAAGTACAGAGGACAGACTGGGGGTTACTGACAGGAGGTGGGTAGGGAGATGGGCTTCGTTGGTGATGGGAATTGGGGAGTGCATTTGTTGGGATGAGCACTGGGTGTTGTACGTAAGTGATGAATCACCAAGTTCTACTCCTAGAGCCAATACTGCAGTGTATGTTGGCTAACTTGTGTTTAAATAAATAAATTTAAAATAAAAAAAAACATGCTATAGAATGAGTTGTCTGATTGAGTGGGGTGGGAGAAAAAGATTTAATATATTCCATTGAATGATAAGGCTTTGCTGTGGCCTTTTTGGGTTCAGTAGGCTCAGTTCAGGTGTATTCATAAGCTGGGAGGCTGGGTCCTTCTTGGAGCTCCAGAAAGATGAAGCATTTTGTGTGGATCTGCAGGGAGGGACACTGGAGCAAGAGTTATAAGCATTGACTGAGTCTCAATGCCTGAGTCTTCACTGTTGACAGGACCTTGGGTGAGTTATCTCCTCTCTTTTTTCCTGTCTCCTCAGCTACCAAAGTGAATTATACCATGGAGCAGGTCAATTAAGGTATGGTACTGGATTGAGTAATTACTATGTTCCAGGCACTGTGCTATCTACTTTACTTGCATCTTTCCCTTTTTGTCAAGTACTTTTGCTCAAGTGGCCTTCATGGGGCAAAGTCCAGAATCCTGTGAAGGAGCAATATTGGGGATCTAATTTAGATGGTAAGGAGGTACACAAATCCTCTGTGAGAAATTACATTTAAAGGGCAACCTGCACTCTCAACAATAGCCAAATTATGGAAAGAGCCTAAATGTCCATCAACTGATGAATGGATAAAGAAATTGTGGTTTATATACACAATGGAGTACTATGTGGCAATGAGAAAGAATGAAATATGGCCCTTTGTAGCAACGTGGATGGAACTGGAGAGTGCTATGCTAAGTGAAATAAATCATACAGAGAAAGACAGATACCATATGTTTTCACTCTTATGTGGATCCTGAGAAACTAAACAGGAACCCATGGGTGAGGGGAAGGAAAAAAAAAAAGAGAGAGAGAGGTTAGAGTGGGAGAGAGCCAAAGCATAAGAGACTCTTAAAAACTGAGAATAAACTGAGGGCTGATGGGGGGTGGGAAGGAGGGGGGGTGGGTGATGGGTATTGAAGAGGGCATCTTTTGGGATGAGCACTGGGTGTTGTATGGAAACCAATTTGACAATAAATTTCATATATTTTAAAAATAAATAAGGGGGCGCCTGGGTGGCTCAGTCGGTTGAGCGGCGGACTTCGGCTCAGGTCACGATCTTGCACTCTGTGAGTTCGAGCCCCGCGTCGGGCTCTGTGCTGACAGCTTGGAGCCTGTTTTGGATTCTGTGTCTCCCTCTCTCTGACCCTCCCCCGTTCATGCTCTGTCTCTCTCTGTCTCAAAAATAAATAAGCTTTAAAAAAAATTTAAAAAATAAATAAGTAAAGGGCAACCTGAGCGATACCCGGGTGGCTCAGTTGGTTAAGTGTCTGACTTTGGCTCAGGTCATGATGTCACAGTTTGTGGGTTCAAGCCCCACATTGGGCTCTGTGCTGACAGTGTGGAGCCTGCTTGGGATTCTCTCTCTCTCTCTCTCTCTCTCTCTCTCTTTCTCTCCCTCTCTCTCTGCTTATTCCTGACGCATGCTTTCTCTCTTTCTCTCTCAAAATAAATAAATAAACTTAAAAAGAAAAGTGTAACCTGAAGTGTGAGCAGGAGAGTGCTAGGGTCAGAGAGATTCCTAAGCAGGGGGAGAAGCATGTGTAAAGGCCTTGGGGTGGGAAGTAGTTTGGCCCTTTTGAAATGGAATGAGGCCAATGTATCAGAGTGAGTGTGAGAGAGGGAGTGGCCCCAGATAGGACTAGTAAGGAAGGCAGGGGCCAGAGCACACAGGGCCCTATTGGCTCTGGTCAGGACTTTGCATTCTACCTGCAGAGTACTGGCAAGGTTCTGGAGAGTTTGTAAACACGTGAGAGCCCACTTACTATTGGCAGTCAAGAAGGTGTTGGACTCTGAGATTAGAAATATTACCCTTGCTTGCAAACAGAACAGAGCATTCAGGAAGAGCAGCCTTATGGATGGAGCCTCTGTTGCTGAGGTAACAGGACTGTGTCCCTGTTACTATGGAAAACTGATGTATGGCTAGTGGCTGGTGAGAGTGGTGATGACATGTCACAGGCTTTGGTCTTATAAGTGAGACTCTTAATTCTCCCACCTCAGTGAATGTATTGCACAAGGTAAAGTGGGTTGGGAGGCAGCTGATCCTTCATGGGGTTCAGGCCAACCTATAAGCCTTCCTAAGGTAGGACAGAGGTCACTGAGAAACACAGCCCACTTTCCTTGTCTGGGTCTGAAACACCTAGAAACTCTTATGTTCATGACAAGAGGCCTGTATTCCTCCGTGACACTTTTTTTCTATTATAAAAATACTTGGCTACAGTTCCTGATCATTTAATGTTCTTTAAAAGATAATATTATTACTCACCCAGGGCATAACATTTTCCTTTAATGAACCCAAATTCAGAAGGAATATAGATCACATTTATTTAAATTTTAGCTGCATCCACTGAACATGTTATTTTTGCATTTTTATATCATAAATCATATGAGCTAGTTATCATTACTACATTAATTTTGGTGGAACAAAGAAAAATATGTTTTAAGTATATATTGAAAATAATTTTTTAAATTTTTATTATTTATTTTGAGAGAGAGAGAGAACATGAGTTAGGTAGAGGCAGAGAAAGAAAGAGAGGAGAGAGAGAATCCCAAGCAGGCTCTTCACTGTCAGCACAGAGCCTGATGTGGGGCTTGAATCCATGAGCTATGAGATCATGACCTGAAACAAAACCAAGAGTCAGATGCTTAACCCACTGAGCCACCCAGGCACTCCTACTGAAAATCATTTTTATATTTCTCCTCAGTACCCTTACCCACTATCAGATCATCTTCCATACATGCTATTTCATAATGAATTATAAATAAAAATAATTTATGTGCAGTTTAAAATGCCTCACAACCAAAGTAAAGTCTCTTTCCTGAACAATATTCCTCCATCCTGTTCCCCAAAGGTAACCAGTACCATGATTTGATTTTACCTGGCATCCATTTTTCTGTACATATGGAAATATACATACATGACTGGATACATTGGTCTTTTCATCAACTGATTTATTTGTTTTTTAGATATGAAATTAGAATCACAGAATAACAGTGATCTACTTATGTTCTTCATTTAACAATATAAATGTTTTTAAACTTATTCTCATTAAAGTATGATTTAGAGAAAATAAAATTCACTCCCTTAGTATACAGTTCCATGAGTCTTGAAAAATTCATACAGTTGTGTATCCACTACTACAATCAAAGATATATGAGTTCCATTTTGCCCCCAAATTCCCCTGCTCTCTTTGTAGTCACCCATTCTCAACCCTGACAACAAACTGTTTTCTGACCCCAAAATTTTGATAGCTGTAATTTTTTGTTTTGTATTTTCATTTAAATTATATTCAATACATTTTCTCTTTTCAAATTTTTATTTGAATTCTAGTTAGTCAACATACAGTGCAATATTGGTTTCAGGAGTAGAATTCAGTGATTTATCACTTACATACAACACCCAGTGCTCATCACAAAAAGGGCCCTCCTTAATACCCATCACCCATCTAACCCCACCCCCACCCATCTCCTTCCATTATCCCTCAGTTTGTTATCTATCTTTAAGATTATCTTAAGGTTTGTTTCCCTCTAACTTTTTTTTTCTCCTCCCATATATTCATCTATTTTATTTCTTAAATTCCACATATGAATGAAATCATATGGTATTTATCTTTCTCTGATTGACTTATTTCACTTAACTCCATCCATGTCATTGCCAATGGCCAGATTTCATTCTTTTTGATGGCTGAGTATCATTCCATTGTATAGATATACCGCATCTTCTTTACCCATTCTTCAGTCGATGGACATTTGGGTTCTCTCCATAGCTTGGCTATTGTTAATAATAATGCTATAAACATTGGGGTGCATGTACCTCTTTGAATCTGTATTTTTGTATCCTCTGGATAAAAACCAATAGTGCAATTGCTGGATCATAGGGCAGTTATATTTTTAACTTTTTGAGGAACCTCCATATGGTTCCCCAGAGTGGCTGCACCAGTTTGCATTCCCACCAACAGTGCAAGAGGTTTCCCCTTTCTCTGCATCCTTGCTAATGCCTGTTGTTTCTTGCATTGTTAATTTTAGCCATTCTGACAGGTGTGAGGTGATATCTCTTTGTAGTTTTGATCTGTATTTTTCTGATGATGAGTGATGTTGAGCATCTTTTCATGTGTCTGTTAGCCATATGGATGTCTTCCTTGGAAAAGTGTCTATTTCTTCTACCTATTTCTTAACTAGATTATTTATTTTTTGGGTGTTTAGTTTAATAAGTTCTTTATAGACTTTGGATACTAACCCTTTATCCGATATGTCATTTGCATATATCTTCTCCCATTCCATAAGGTGTCTTATTGTTTTGTTGATTGTTTCCTTTGCTGTGCAGAAATTTTATCTTGATGAGGTCTCAATAGTTCATTTTTTGCTTTTGTTTTTCTTGCCTTTGGTGATGTGTCTAGTAAGAAGTTGCTTCAGCTGAGGTCAAAGAGGTTACTGCCTGTGTTCTCCTTTAGGATTTTCATGATTTCCTGTCTCACATTAAGTCTTTCATCCATTGTGCATTTATTTTTGTGGACAGTGTAAGAAGTGGTCCAGTTTCATTCTTCTGCATGTTGCTGTCCAGTTTTTCCAACACCATTTGTTGAAGAGACTGTTTTCTTTTCTATTGGTTATTCTTTCCTGCTTCGTTGAAGATGAGTTGACCATATAAGTTGTGGTTCCATTTCTAAGTTTGTGTTCTGTTCCATTGATCTGTGTGTCTGTTTTTGTGCCAGTACCATACTGTCTGATGACTACAGCTTTACAATATAGCTTGAAATCCAGAATTGTGATGCCTCCAGTTTTGTCTTTATTTTTCAGTATTGCTTTAGATTTTCAGAATCTTTTGTGGTTCCATACAAATGTTAGGATTGTTTGTTCTAGCTCTGTGAAAAATGCTGGGGGTATTTTGATAGGGATTGCATTAAATGTGTAGATTGCTTTGGGTACTATATACATTTTAGCACTGTTTTTTCTTCCAATCCATGAGCATAGAATGCTTTTCCATTTCTGTGTTCTCTTCAATTTCTTTCCGTCAGTTGTTTTCAGAGTATAGATCTTTTACCTCTTTGGTTAAGTTTAGTCTTACGCATCTAATTGCTTTTGGTGCATTCGCAAATGGGATCAGTTCCTTGGTTTCTTTTTCTGATGCTTAGTTATTTGTGTACAGAAATGCAACAGACTTCTATATGTCCATTTTATATCCTGCCACTTTGCTGAATCCATATACTACTTCTAGTAATTTTTTAGTGGAGTCTTTTGGGTTTTCTACATAGAGTAGAATATGGTGAAAATTTGAAAATTGTTAAAGTTTGATTTCTTCCTTGCCAATTTGGATGCCTTTTATTTCTTTTTGTTTTCTGATTTCTGAGGCTGAGACTTCCAGTACTATGTTAGATGGTAATGGTGAGAGCGGACATCCTTGTCTTGTTCCTGACCATAGGGGAAAGGCTCTCAGTTGTTTCCCATTGATGATGATATTAGCTGTGGGTCTTTCATATGTTGTCCTTGTGATGGTGAGGTATGTTCCATCTATCCCTACTTTGTTGAGAGTTTTTATCAAGAATGGATAGGGGCGCCTGGGTGGCACAGTCGGTTAAGCGTTCAACTTCAGCCAGGTCACGATCTCGTGGTCCGTGAGTTCGAGCCCCGCGTCAGGCTCTGGGATGATGGCTCAGAGCCTGGAGCCTGTTTCTGATTCTGTGTCTCCCTCTCTCTCTGCCCCTCCCCCGTTCATGCTCTGTCTCTGTCCCAAAACTAAATAAACGTTGAAAAAAAATTAAAAAAAAAAAAAAAGAATGGATGCTGTATTTTGTTAAATGCTTTCTCTGCATTTATTGGCTTTTTCTGCATTTATTGGAAGGATCTTATCATTCTTATCCTTTCTTTTATTAATGTGGTGTATCATATTGATTGATTTACAAATAATTGAACCAGCCCTGCAGCACAGGAATAAATCCCACTTGATCATGGTGAATACTTCTTTTAATGTACTGTTGAATTTAATTTGCTAGTATCTTGTTGAAAATTTTTGCATTCATGTTTATCAGGGATTTGGGCTTGTATTTCTTTTTAGTGGGGTCTTTGGTTTTGGAATCAAGGTAATGCTGGCCTCATAGAATGATATTGGAAGTTTTCCTTCCATTTATATTTTTTGAAACAGTTTGAGAATAATAGGTATTAACTGTTCTTTAAATGTCTGGTAGAATTCTGGGAAGCCATCTGGCCCTGGACTTTTGTTGGGAGATTTTTGATAACTTATTCCATTTCTTTGCTGGTTATGGGTCTGTTCAAATTTTCTATTTCTTTCTGTTTCAGTTTTGGTAGTTTGTAAGTTTCTAAGAATTTATCCATTTCTTCCAGATTGACCAGTCTGTTGCCATGTAATTTTTCATAATGTTCTCTTATAATTGTTTGTATTACAGTGGTGTTGGTTGTGATCTCTCCCCTTTGATTTGTGATTTTATTTATTTGGGCTCTCTCTCTCTCTCTCTCTCTCTCTCTCTCTCTCTCTCTTGATAAGCCTGGCTAGGGGTTTGTCAATTTTGTTTATTCTTTTAATTTTTTTTTTTTAACGTTTTATTTATTTTTGGGACAGAGAGAGACAGAGCATGAACGGGGGAGGGGCAGAGAGAGAGGGAGACACAGAATCGGAAGCAGGCTCCAGGCTCTGAGCCATCAGCCCAGAGCCCGACGCGGGGCTCGAACTCCCGGACCGCGAGATCGTGACCTGGCTGAAGTCGGACGCTCAACCGACTGCGCCACCCAGGCGCCCCTGTTTATTCTTTTAAAGAATCAGCTGTTAGTTTCATTGATCTGTTCTACAGGGTTTTTTGTTTGTTTGTTTCTACATTGTTTATTTCTGCTCTAATCTTTATTATTTCCCTTCTTCTGCTGGCTTTAGCCTTTATTTGCTGTTCCTTTTCTAGCACCTTGAGGTGTAAGGTTAGGTTGTGTATTTGAGACCTTTCTTTCTTCTTCAAGTAGGCTTGTACTACAATATACTTCCCTCTTAGCACTGTCTTGGATGTATCCCAGAAGTTTTGGACTGTCTTGTTTTCATTTTCTTTTGCTTCCATGTCCTTAAATTGTGGTTTATATACACAATGGAATACTACTTGGCAATGAGAAAGAATGAAATATGGCTTTTTGTAGCAACGTGGATGGAACTGGAGAGTGTTATGCTAAGTGAAATAAGTCATAGAGAGAAAGACAGATACCATATGTTTTCACTCTTATGTGGATCCCGAGAAACTTAACAGAAGACCATGGGTGAGGGGAAGGGAAAAAAAAAGTTAGAGAGGAAAGGAGCCAAACCATAAGAGACTCTTAAAAACTGAGAATAAACTGAGGATTGATGGGGGGTGGGAGGGAGGGTGAGTGGGTGATGGGCATTGAGGAGGGCACCTGTTGGGAGGAGCACTGGGTGTTGTATGGAAACCAATTTGACAATAAATTTCATATAAAAAATTTTAAAAAAATCCTTATTAACTCATTCATTCCTTAGTAGGATGTTCTTAGTAGGTCTTTGCAAATTTTTTCTTGTGGCTGACTTCAAAGTTCATAGTGTTGTGGTCTCAAAATATACACGGTATGATCTCAATTTTTTTTTTTGTACTTGTTAAGGGCTGATTTGTGACCCAGTATGTAATCTATTCTGGAGAATGCACTCAAAAAAAGAATGTGTATTCCATTGCTTTGGGATGGAATGTTCTGAGTATATTTGTTAAGTCCATCTGGCCATTCAAAGCCATTGTTTCCTACTTCATTTCCTGCCTAGATGATCTGTCCATTGCTGAAAGTGTGGTTTTAAAGTCCCCATCGATTTTTGTATTATTATCAATGAGTTTATTTATGTTTTTTATTAATATATATAATATATAATATATATACATATATATTATATATATATATATATATATATATATATATATATATATATATATATTTGGGGGCTCTCAAGTTGGGGAAATAAATATTTATAGTTGTTAGATTTTTTTTGATGGATAGATCCCTTAATTATGATATATTGCCCTTCTTCATCTTACAATCTTTGGTTTAAAATCTAGCTTGTCTGATATAAGTATGGCTACTCTGGCTTTCTTTTGGCACCTATTAGCATGATAGATGGATCTCCATCTCCTCACTTTCAACTGCCAATGTTTTTATGTCTAAAATGGGTCTCCTGTAGGCAGCATAGTTGGGTCTTGTTTCTTGTTTTTTGTTTTAATCCATTCTGATACCCTATGTCTTTAAAAAGATTTTTTTTAATGTTTATTTATTTATTTATTTATTTATTTATTTATTATTTTTTTTTCAACGTTTATTTATTTTTGGGAGAGAGAGAGACAGAGCATGAACGGGGGAGGGGCAGAGAGAGAGGGAGACACAGAATCGGAAACAGGCTCCAGGCTCTGAGCCATCAGCCCAGAGCCTGACGCGGGGCTCGAACTCCCGGACCGCGAGATCGTGACCTGGCTGAAGTTGGACGCTTAACCGACTGTGCCACCCAGTTGCCCCAATGTTTATTTAGTTTTGAGAGAGAGACAGAGCAGAAGCAGGGGAGGGGCAGAGAGAGAGAGGGAGACACAGAATCTGAAACAGGCTCCAGGCTCTGAGTTGTCAGCACAGAGCCCGACGCGGGGCTAGAACTCGGGACCAGCCAGATCATGACCTCAGCCAAAGTCGGATGCCCAACCGACTGAGCCACCCAGGAGTCCCAATACCCTATGTCTTTTTATTAGAACATTTAGTCCATTTACATTAAGAGTCCTTAGTAAAGGATATGAATTTGTGCTATTGTTTTGCCTGTAGAGTTTGTGTCTGGTGATGTTTTCTGTTCTTTTCTAGTCTTTGTTGCTTTTGGTCTTTCTCCCCCCACTCAAAGAATCCTCCTTAATATTTCTTAAGGGCTGGTTTAGTGGTCAAGAACCCCTTTGGTGTTTGTTTGTCTGGGAAACTCTTTATCTTTGCTTCTATTCTGAATGACAACCTTGCTGGATAAAGTATTCTTGCTTGTATATTTTTCCTTTTCAGCACATTATATATATACTGACATTCCCTTCTGGCCTGCCAAGTTTCTGTGGACAGATTGGCTGCAAATGTGATCTGTCTTCGCTTGTAGGTTAAGGACTTTTTTCCCTGCTGCCTTCAGGATTCTTTCCTTGTCTGTGTATTTTGTGAATCTGACCATGATATGCCTTGACAATGGTTGGCTTTCGTTGAATCTAATGGGAGTTCTCTGTGCTTCTTGGATTTTGATGTCTGTGTCCTTCCCCAGATTAGGGAAGTTTTCAGCTATAATTTTCTCACATAAACCTTCTGACACTTTTTCTCTTTCTTCATCTTCTGTGACTTCTATGATATGAATGTTATTCCATTTTGATAAGTCTCTGAGTTCCCTAAGTCTATATCCATGATCCATTTTCCTTCTTTTTTCAGCTTCATTATCTTCCATAATTTTATCTTCTATATCACTAATTCATTTCTCTGCTTTGTCCATACTCACTGTTATGATATCCATTTGGATTTGCATCTCGGTTATAGCCTTTTTAATTTTGGCTTGACTAGATTTTAACTCTTTTATCTTTTATCTCTGCTTTTTTCAAGCCCAAGTAGGATCCTTATAATTGTTTGAAATCCTAGTCCAAACATCTTACTTATAACTGTATTGATTAAATCCCTGGCCATAACTTCTTCCTGTTCTTTCTTTTGGGGTGAATTACTCTGTCTTGTCCTTTTGGAGGAAAAAATAATAAAATAAAATTAAAATTAAAAAATTTAAAAAAATAATAAAAGTTGGATCCTATGTGTGTTTTGGTCTGGTTGTTGTTGTTTGTTGTCATTGTTTTTAATGTGTATCAGATCTTTGGCCCATATTTTATTCATTTTTAAAAATGTTTATTTATTTATTTTGAGAGAGAGTGAGAGAGAGAGAGAGAGAGAGAGAGAGAGAGAGAGAGGAGGAGAGAGAGAGAGAGTGAGTGAAAGAATCCTAAGCAGGCTCCATGCCCAGTGCAGAGCCCAATGTGGGATGTGATCTCATGACCATGATATCACGACCTGAGCTAGTATCAAGAGTTGGTCATTCAACTGACTGAGCTACCCAGGTGCCCCCAGTCTGCTTGTTAAGACAAGTTTCCACCCATTGTTTTTTCTGTTTGTAGATGTGCAGTTTTGTTCTCTAAGGCTTCTAATTAACTTCTTGGTTCTTCAGAATGTTTCAATATTTATCTGCCTGTATGGGGGGAGGAGGCAAGCTTAGGGTTGCCTTACTCCTCCACCATTGTAACCCTTTCTCTGTGTTCTGTACATTTTTTATTTTTCTTGAGACTACCTCTTTGATTCATGAATTAATTAGATATGTATTGTTTAGTTTCCAAGTTCTTGGAGATTTTCCTGTGATCTCTCTATTATTGATTTCTAGAGTTTTATTTCATTATTGTCAGATAACACATTCTGTTTGGTTTCAATTCTTTAAATTTGTTAAGGTTTGTTTTATGACCCACGGTGTAATTGATCTTGCCTAATGTTACATGTGCATTTGAAAAGAGTGTGTATTCTGCTGCTTTGGGGTGAAGTGTTCTATAAATGTCAATTAGATCCAGTTGGTTGATGGTGGTGTTCAGTTTATCTATAACCTTGCTGATTCTTTGTCCACTAATTCTGAGAAAGGAGTGTCGAAGACCTCAATTATAATTGTGGATTTATTTATCTTATCACTTTTGCTGCATGTATTTTAGATTGCTGTTAGATATAATACAGTACACATTTAAAATTATTATATCTTTTTGGCTAATTGACTGACCCTCTTTATCTCTGTTAGCTGTGTATGCTTTCAAGTCTAAATTGTTTGATAATGCATATGTTTCTGCTTTTTTTTGATCAGTGTTTGCATGGTATATTTGCATTCATCCTTTTACTTTTAAGCTACCTGTATCATATTTGAAGGGAGTTTCTTGTAGACAACATAGAGTTGGGACCTTTTTGTTTTATTTTGATTTTTAAATCCACTTTGACAATCTCAGTCATTTGGTTATGTATTTAGACCACTGACAAATAATGTAATTATTGATGTTTCAATTCAGATCTACTACTTTATTATTTTTTTGTCCCCTCTATTTTTCATTATTCCTTTTCCCTTTTATTGACTTTCTTTGTTCATTTGAATGCTTTCTCATACTTCACTTTAATTTTTCTATTGTGTTTTTTTTAAATTTTTTTTTTTCAACGTTTATTTATTTTTGGGACAGAGAGAGACAGAGCATGAACGGGCGAGGGGCAGAGAGAGAGGGAGACACAGAATCGGAAACAGGCTCCAGGCTCCGGGCCATCAGCCCAGAGCCCGACGCAGGGCTCGAACTCACGGACTGCGAGATCGTGACCTGGCTGAAGCCGGATGCCCAACCGACTGCGCCACCCAGGTGCCCCCCTATTGTGGTTTTGAATATATCTTTGTATAACATTTTTATAGGCCATTCTATGGATTACAAACTACCTACTTAATTTTTCACAGTCCATTTAAATTTTTTTCAATTCTTACTTTATTTTTGAGAAAGAGAGAGACCAAGACAGAGCACGAGCGGGGGAGGGGCAGAGAGAGACCGAGACACAGAATCTGAAGCAGGCTCCAAGCTCTGAGCTGTCAACATGGAGCCCAACATGGGCCTCGAACCTACAAATCATAAGATCATGTCCTGAGCCAAAGCCAGACACTTAACCGACTGAGGCACCCAGGCACCCCTTCACAGTCCACTTAAAATCACTACTTTACCACTTCCATTAATATATAGAAACCTCACCTTAATAGGGTCCCTTATCCTCCTCCCCCCCTTTCTGGTATGTTGGCTTTATATATTATACCTACAGTGAAATCCACACAGATATAAACTATATTTACATTATTAAAAACTCCTCAGTCAGTGTTATATTTTGCTATGATTTTCTAATATTTACCATGCTTTTTGAAGCCCTTTCAGCAGTATCTTCATATTCACTTCCTCTCTAGATCTCCAAGAGACCCAAATTGGGGTAGAAAACAATGGGAATAAAAAATTGCCTTTCACAGTGGTTTAAAATTCACAATAATATTATAATTTAAAAGTTACAGAGATTATTGTTAATAAGTTAAACAACACTTTGGGCAGCATTGAATGTCAATGCCCAGAAATATTTAGAACATCAGAGGCTTGGCATCTTCAGGACACAATGGGAAAATCTTTAGAATAATTCCAGGTTCCTCCACTGAGTGGGTTTTCAAAGCAGTTTTCCTGATTTTCTTAACCTCTCCTAACTTCCTACACTGATCTGAACTATGGGATTAAATAAGTAACTTGAATAAGTGTTAGGATAAGGTGAGCCTGGCTGGCTCAGTAAGTGGAGCTTGTGACACTTGATCTTGGGGTCTTGAGTTCAAGCCCCATTTTGACGATGGAGACTACTTAAAAAAGATTAAAGGAGATTACAATTTAGAATACCACTTGTTTACACTAATTTTGTAAACATTAATTTCCTACCCTCTATATCATCTTTCCCAGAGTAAATACCTGTTCTGACTGATCCTTTTCGATCATCTTAAAAACCAACAACAATTCACATACACAATTCTCTTTACCTTAGGGGCATGATTTCATTTTTATAATTATCATCACCATCACCATCACCATCACCATCACCATCACCATCACTGTCACCACGTGGAGTGATTGTTGAGTGTGTATCCATGGGGAAGCTTAAATAACCTGTACATAACTCCTGATGGGCCATTACATACATAAAAGGTCACTGTGTACATGACGTGTTTGTCAACCTTTTTTCATTATCACCCTCTCCAAGGATGCTTTTCAGACATTTTTGGCTGAATCATCTGCAACCCCACTCCCCAATGGAATATGACATTAAAAAATGCTTATTTACTTATTTTTGAGGGAGAAAGAGAAAGAGAGGTAGAGAGAGAGAGAGAGAAATAGAAAGGGGGCAAGGGGAAGAGAGAGAGAGAGAGAGAGAGAGAATCCCCAATCAGGCTCCACACTCTCAGTGCAGAGCCTGATGTGAGGCTCAAACCCATGAGCCATGAGATCATAATTTGAGCCAAAACCACGAGTCAGACACTTAACCAACTGAGGACCAAATGAGAAATATGACATTTTAAATATCACAAATGTATTTTATTTGTTTTTATACTGTGGTCCTTTGAAAGTTCACCAACCATTTTAATATCTATGAAAACTCTACCCCCAAGAATCAATCTTCAACCCTCTGGTGTAATGTCAATTTTGTTGAGAATGCATGATGTATTGTAATTAGGGAAAAAGCTGGAATGCCATTCTTGCTTCATCCATATCTGTGTCCATACTAGAAAATCCATTACAACTAGATGCCCAGCCTTGATGGACCATCCACGGAGATACCCCCAGTTTTTATGAAGCCCAGCGTTTATGAAGTTTATGAAAGTCCCTACTCCTGAAGAGACCTGTAGACCTCCAACCTAATCCCTTCTCTGTGTCCTCAGAGGCTTTTTCCTACCTACCAGGTACAAGCATCCAAATCATTTCCATAAATTTAATTTCCAAACTCAGGCTTCAGACAGCTTCTGCTTCCAGGCCCCTCCCCAACTCCCCCTGAGGCTGGGGCAGGGGCGGAACCAAGCCTGGCACTCTACAGCGGGGAGTGTAAACACCAGAAGAACAGAGATTAACCACCTCAATAGAACGTGTCCTGATACCTTTGCTAAAACTTGCCGTTAGTAACTAATGGTGCCCAGACTGTCATGTCCCATTCCTGGCTCTGGCAGTCGGCATGGGGAGCAACCTTTTTGTCATTTGTGTCTGTGCCCAGGAGCATGTGCTTTGGAGTAACATACATCTATGAAGAGAGAATACTGATACCTCACTAGCAGGGCTATTGTGAGATTAAATCCCACCACTAAGATGAAGAACCTGATCTAGGCACATAAAAACAATCTGCTCCATAAATTTTAGCTATTTTTCCTCTTTCAGTTGGAGAATTGATGTGGTCCTGAACTTCCCTGTCACCCAGGGCCCCTTAACCAGATTGCAGCTCAGAATCACTTTGGGGATCCTTTTCTAAACCCTCCTCTGAATTTCCCTTCTTGGTAGAAATAAGACTTCCATTTCAAGGCCATTCAAATCATTAAGGCATGATAATATGGACCTCAGGAAATGAATATGTTCATTTAACACTTAACAGTGTATGCCAGTGTCCACTTCCCCTTCATTCCATCAGCGTCAGGTATTAACAGATTTTTTTCTTTATTGCCAATTCTGATCTGCTCATTTTTCCCAAACTAGGCACATTGGAAAAGTCATCTCAGTCAGTTGTTAAACTTAGATTCATAGGCTCCTCTCCTAGGGTTGCTAGATCTAGCAACTACATGTACAGGATGCCCAGTTGAACTTGAATTTCAGACAAAGTCATATTGCATGTGAAATACTTACACTAATAATTATTTGTTAGTTATCTGTAATTCAAATTTAACTTGGTGTCCTGATTTTATCTGGCTACTCTACACAAGTAAGGCTCTGTGGAGGAGAACCAAGGTGCATAGGTGAACAGCTACAGCTGAGTCCTCAGTAACAATGTACAACAATGACCCACGTGAGTGACTGGATGTTCCAGGTGATTGGAGCCTCCAGATGACTGCAGCTCCAGGTGACAAATATCACATGGAGCAGAAAACTAGCTGAGCCCAGTCAGCGCACAGAATGCTGAGGGATTAAAAACTGGCTATTGGTGATGTTTGTTAAACAGAAATGGACATCCAAAACATGTGCTTTTGGTGAACTCTCTTTTTCTGTGGTCTGTAATCATTGGATAAGATAGGGATTTTGCTTATTCTTGAAGGTTTTGTAGGACTTAATTATAATTTTGGCTATGGTTAGTGTGAGTTTAAGTGTGGGTATCGATTTTGAACATTTCTTCAATTCCTTTTTGAAAAGATTTCCAACTAAAATTTTCATGATGTATGATTTTCATCCTACTCTTGGAATTTAGAAATTTATTCCAATCCCCTTCTGCAAGGAGAGAGTTCCATGAATTCATACTTGTCAAGGAAATGATAGGGTAAATGCTTCAAACTGCTCCCTGAGACACATGGAAAACCATATCCTCAGAAGGTGGCTTGGTAAATACATAATCAGAAAAGGACTATTTAGTCATCTTGAGAACTTTTCTCAAAGAAATTGTCCTGAAATACTTTTTCCTGGTACAGAGATAGCCTTGCAAGGAAGCCACTCTTCTTGAATACACAGAATTTTTTCAAGAGACAGCAGATACATATGCATTGTAGTCCTTGATTTTTCTGACTGCCCCTGTGCAGCACTGATGGATAGAAATGTCTGTCCAATTCTGGGGTTCATTAATCGGAAACCTAATTCCCTTGTGGCAAATCTAAGCCACATTCTCCAATATTACCTGTATAAAAAATAAAGTAGATATACTTTTCCTTTATTCATTTTTCATATTTTTAGGTGTTTTAAGAGCCCAGATGTGGAGAAGGGGTGTATTTTGGGTGTTCCTTAAAGGTCCACGCATTTTGGAACAAGACGATAAGAACACTTGGGGAGACAGCAAGACACAGAAAAGGGAAGAAGACCTGTAAGTCTATTTTTAGAATCATCCCGAGGGCAGAGGAAAACGTGCTCCATAAGGGCAGCTTGCTACAGTTTTGAAGAGAGAGGGCTTGAGCTATGCAAGTCATTTGTCCTTCCAACCTCATTAATCAGGTAAGTGATTCTTTTGGGAATGAGTGTATAGAGATGTTAAATGTGTTTGGTTGTAGATGTCCCTATACCTGTAAGAAAATATGGGAAATGGAAGATAAGAATTCCCCAGGAAAAAAAAAAAAACAATGTGTGGTTCAACTGTCTAGGTGTCTGCCTACTAACTGACTGTAACAGTATAGGCCTGAATCCCTGAAATTACTCTGAGATTTCTGAAATGACATTATTTGTGTATGTATCTAGATCAATCAGTGACTTTTTTTTGTTGTTGTTCAGTCACATTGTTACAGACAATCTTTCAGTTTTCTGCCACAGATAGCTACTTGCTTAGCATGGCCTTGAATTTTATGTTTACCCTCCGAGGGCTAGTTTACCTTCCAGAATCCTAAGATATCTCCCTGGGGCTCTGCATATTGATGATACTCTCCTAGTGTCTCTTCAAAGGAAGCAAAATTCTTGAAGACAGGGACATATTTTGTTCCTTCAACACGGGGAGAGTTCCATAAATTGCTCAATCCCAGTCTGGTGCCTCTAATTACTATGCTTTCTCACGTGATGGCCTGAAAAGTCAGGTGCTTTGCTTGCAACTCTGGGTGACCAGGTAGAGGAGTGTGAAGAGGCATTATGGGTGTGGAGGTCTGGACCACGCTTCGTGGTTGCCATAGAAACCTGACGTTACGTGGCGACCGTGACGACTTTTTAATAGAGACAGAAGTGCCCTCCATAGCAGAGCAGGGGCCCGCCTTCAGGTGTTTGGGGGCGTTGTTGAGGGTGTGGGTCCCCGCGGTCGGGGCTGAACCGCCCTGGGATGGAAGGAGACAAAAGGGATTCAGATCCAAGTTGCTTCGTTCTTGCCTTGGGAGTCGGCACGGCCGCTGTGTCGTAGGTAAAACCATTGGGAATCTCTCGCCCGGGCGCAGTTAGTGTGGGTCCTGCCCCAGGGGTGTCCTGGAGATGCTTTCCTTTAAAGACAGAGACGCGGGAGTTAAGACAGATAAGGACTCTGAGCCCGAGCCCTCTATAAAATGGGGATGAGAATGCTTCACCCACAGGATTGCTGAAAACAGCCAGTGATACAAATGAGTGAACTCATAGCCCTGTGTGCTCATGAATGTCTGTATGAATTCAGGCCACTTCTTTTCAACTTTGTTTTTGGAGGATAAATGAGAAAGGAGGAAAAAAAGGCTCCGTGAGAAGCCCATTAAAACATGTGGTTGTTACAATCACGACCCAGTTGTATCAGTGTCATTGCCACTAACCCAGTGTCTGGCATGGTGCTGAGCCCAATAATGGATCTGTTTCTCCCTGTGCAGCTCTTCATGAGGGTGGCCCAGCTCATATCAGGTGCGTGAAGAGGGCAGGTTCTGAGGATGTGTGTCCTGATGGCTGCTGAAGCTTCTACTCCAGGTTCAAGGTCAGCAGTTCTCAGGAGACCCCAACACTTCACACCCCTGGTGGAAATTGATGCCTGGCACAAGTGAGTTAATAGTTCTGAACAAAAAGTATGATGTGGAATAGCTCTTGTGAGATTCACAAAGTGGTCTAATGGGAGAAGAGTTTAGCAGGTGGAATTTCATTCCTTCAGCAGCTATATGATTTGTAGTAGCCCTTGAGGTCCATCTTAGAGAAACCCTTTTTTGCTGAAAAATAATTGTCTAGTTGGTGAAGGAAGTTTGTCTTTAATATGCATTTACAATAAATATACTTAAAATTTTCTCACCATATAAATAATAAATAGGCAATTCTCATGTACCTCATAGATGGGTGTGGAAATATGCAGTTGTTAGATCCTCATAGCAATTTGATATTGTAATATAGACATCCCCCTGGTGATCAGAGTTTTCTTCCATTATATAATGACATTTTTAAATTTTAAATTAAATTAAATTAATTTCTATTTAATTTTATTTTATATTAAATATAATTTATTGTCAAATTGGTTTCCATACAACACCCAGCGCTCATCCCAACAGGTGCCTTCTTCAATGCCCATTACCCACTTTCCCCTCTACCCTACCCCCAATAAACCCTCAGTTTGTTCTCAGTGTTCAAGAGTCTCTTATGGTTTGCCTCCATGACATTTTTTTAAAGAGCCAGAAATTTTCCAAGTATTAGTTTAAAATGTCAGTAACTAGAATGTACTATTTATTTTATTATTTCATTTTGTTTTGTTTTGCTTTTTAAGTAGATTTCACACCCAGTGTGGAGCTCTAATTCATGACCTCGAGATCAAGTCACATGCTCCACCAACTGAGCCAGCCAGGTGCCCCTAGAACTTAATATTTTAAAAATCATTTGTTACCCTAGAGTTTGCCCTATTATAATGATACTCAGCCACACCATGTTCCCTAAAATAACCAGTTACTCATTGATATCATTATGACTATTTTCTTAATAGTTTTTCTGTACTTTGGAAGGAAATGGACATTAGCTTTCCCTAAATATTTGGATATATTTCATTGGAAATGATTATTTCTGTTTTGGTTCTATGTACCATGGATCAATTTGACAAGATGTATAGGGTGGATCTGTTAATACTATAAGAACATAATCGTGGGAATCTTTCATTTAATTAATTGCATCACAGAATTATGAATATATAAATACAAATATTTTATTCAGGTATGATTAATGTCAATATACTATACACATTTAGTTTTTGCTTTAATAATTTTTGATATGTATGCACTTGTGAATCCAATACTGCAGTCAAGATAATGAAAATAACCACCTCAAAAAAATTCTTCATATCCCTTTGTAGTGCTCCCATCTACCTCCCTCCAGTCTTTCTCTCCTTGTCACTCTTACCCCATTCTCAGGCAACCACTGATATTCTGTCACTATGGATTAGGGTTATTTCCTATAATTTTATGTGAATGGAACCATACAATGTGTATTCTGTTTTGCCAATCTTCTTTCCTTCAACCTAATTATTTGTAGATTTATCCATTTTTTACATGCGTTAATATTTCCTTCCTTTTATTGCCTAATATTCCATTTTATGGATATACCACAATTTGTTCTTTCTGTTCACTTGGTAATGGGTGTTTGGGTTGCTTTCAATCTTATAAATGAAGCTGCTATGGACACTTAGATATGTCTTTGCTTGGACATATGCTTTCTCTCTCTAATGCTGAAGTGTATTTATTAAGAGGATTTGTAAGAACGCCTGGGTGGCTCAGTCGGTTAAGCATCTGAATTCAGCTCAGGTCATGATCTCTCAGTTTGAGAGTTTGAGCCCCATGTCAGGCTCTGTGCTGACAGCTCAGAGCCCAGAGCCTGCCTCGGATTTTGTCTCCCTCTCTCTCTGCCCCTTCCCTGCACTCTCTCTCAAAAGAAAGAAATAAACATTAAAAAAATAATAAGAGGATTTGTAAAATTAACTTTGTAAGAAAGTGTTAAACTGTTTTGCAACATGGTTGTGCAATGTTTCATTGTCACCAGTAGCATATGAGAGTTCCATCCTCCACAACTCTGTCAGGACTTGGTATGGTCAGTGTTTTTATTTTAGCCATTCTCAGAGGCATATAGTGGGATTACATTTTCCTAATGACTAATGATGTTCAGCATCTTTTCATTTGCTTACTTGACATTTGTATTCCTTCTTTGGTGGAGCATCTTTTCAAATCTTTTGCCCACTTATTTATTTGGTGTTGGTTTTCTTTGTATTGACTTTTCAAGGTTTTTTATTCTGGATACAAGTTCTTTATCAGACATAAGATTTGCAAATATTTTTTTTGCAGTCAGAAGCTTGCCTTTTAATTCTTCCAGCAGTGTCTTAGAAAGAACAGAAGTTTTTAATTTTGAGGACATCTAAGTTTTAATTTGTTCATTTTTGGTTTTTATATTGCTTTTGGTGTCATATCTAGGAAATTTTCACCTCACTTAAGGCCACAAGATTTTTTCTTGTGTTTTCTTCTAGAATTTGTATAGTTTTAGCCCTTATACTTTTGTTAGTGATTCATTTTGAGTTGACTTTTGCATATGGTACAATATATGGATCACAGTTTATGTTTGTGTATATGGATACACACTTGTCTTGGAAGCATTAGTTGAGAAGGCTATCCTTTCTTCACTGAATTGACTTTGTAGGTTTGTCAAAAACCAGTTATCTATATATGTGTGGGTATTTGTAGACTCTTCATTTTGTTCCTTTGATATACATTTCTACATATGTCCCAATAGCACATTGTATTGATTACTGTAGATTCATAATGAGTCTTAAAATAATGTAATGCTTATTTTCCAACTGTCTTCTTCTTTTTCAAAGTTGTTTTCATAGTCTAGGCACTTTGTATTTCCACATGACTTTTAGAAAAAGCCTGTTAATTTCTTCTCAAAAAAAATGTATGCTAGGATTTTTTGGAATTGCATTTCATCTATGATCACCGTGGGGTGAACAGACATCTTAATGATATTGAGGGTTTTTTATAAAGGTTTATTTATTTATTTTGAGAGACATGGTAGGGGCAGAGAGAGAGAGGGAGAGAGAGAATCCCAAGCAGACTCTGTGCTGTCAACGCAGAGCCTGAAGTGGTGCTCAATCTCACAAATGACCTGAGCTGAAATCAAGAGTCAGATGCTTAACTGACTGAGCCACCCAAGGCGCCTCATGATACTGAGTCTTCTGACCCCTGAAGATGATATGTCCCTCCTTTATTTAGGACTTGTCTAATTTGTCTCAGCAACGTTTTGCACTGTTCAGAGTATAGTCCTTGCACATCAGTGGACATAATTGTCTTATATAGATTACCTCTGTGTAGTTCATACTTTCTGATGCTGCTGTCAGCGGCAGTATTTTTTTTTACCCAGTTTTGCCTATCCCCTCATCCCTCTCCCCTCTGGCAACCACCATTTTTTTCTGTGTATTTATGAGTCTGTTTCTGATTTTTTTGTTTGTTCATTTGTTTTATTTTTCATATTCCACATATAGGTGAAATCATATCGTATTTGTATTTCTCTGACTTATTTCACTTAGCTTAATACTCTGTACGTCCATCCATGTTGTGACAAATAGCAAGATCTTATTCCTTTTTATAGTTGAGTAATATTACTGTGTGTGTGTGGGTGTGTGGGCGTGTGAGTGTATAGCACATTTCTTTATCCATTCACCTATCATGGACACTTAGGTTACTTTCATATCTTGGCTATTGTAAATAATGCTGCAGTAAATGTAGGGTTATTTACATCTCTTTAAACTAGTATTTTCTTTTGAGGGGTGTAAATATCCAGTAGTGAAATTACTGAGTTGTATGGCAGTTCCATTTTTATTTTTTTGAAGAATGTCCATACTTTTTTCCACAGTTGCTGTACCAATTTACGTTCCCACCAACAGTTCACAAAGGTTCCCTTTTCTTCATATCCTTGACAGCACTTGTTATTTCTTGTCTTTTTAATATTAGGCATTCTGATGGATGTGAGATGATATCGCATTGTGGTTTTGATTTGCATTTTCCTGATGATTAATGATGTTGAGTATCTTTTCATGTGTCTGTTGGCCATCTCTATGCCTTCTTTGGAAAAATGTCTTTTCAGGTCCTCTGCCCATTTTTTAAATCAAATTATTTGTGGGTTTTTCTTTTTTGCTGTTGAATTGTATATGTTCTTTATATATTTTGGATATTAACCCTTTGCCAGATATATTATTCACAAATATATTCTTCCATTCAGTAGGTTCCCTCAATGGTAGTATTTTTATTACATTTCCCAGGTATTACATTTTCACTGCACTGTCAGTAGCCAATTATTGCCAGGAATCTTTTTGGTTGAAAGCACATGTTACTCTAAGTCAGAAAAGATACTTGATGCTTAACACCTGTATTAGTCAGACTTCTCCAGAAGAACAGAATGATAGCATGTTTATATATAGATAGAGATTTATTTTAAGTAACTGACTCATGAGATTGTGGAGGGTTGACAGGTCCAAAATCTGATAAGGAAGGCTGGCAGCCTGGAGTCTGAGGAGTGAGTTACAGTTGGAGTCTGAAGGCTGTCTGCTAGAGAACCACAAGGTGCTGATGTTGAGGATGAATTCCAAAGGCAGTCTCCTGGCAGAATCCCTTCTGGCTCAGGGCAAATCAGCCCTTTAGGCTGTTCAGGCCTTCAAGTGATTGGATGAGGACCACTCACCTTATGGCAGACTACTTGACTCAAAGATGACCCGTTTAAATGTATATCTTCTTCAAAAGTAGTCTCACAGAAACATCCAGAATGTTTGATCAAATATTTGGACATTGTGGCCCTGCCAAGTTGACACATAAAATTTATCCTCACAATATTCATTTGCCTAGATTTCTATATTAGTTTTTAGATATTATTGGCAAAGTACTTAAACATAGGGAGAAAAATGTTCCAGAGAAAATTCTATAGGTCACCTCGAGAAAAATCAGTCACTAAAATGAAATAGATTAGTAGTGTTCAACCTTATATGTGTGGTTAAAATTGAATTGTGGAGTTTTCCTTCTTTATCCCCAAATAAATCCACCTTGATGAATTTCTGGGTTCTTGGGTGATAAGGAGGAGAGATTACGTATAACTGTGTGTGTGTGTGTGTGTGTGTGTGTGTGTATTGTTGAAGCTGTGAGGAATATGTATTATGAGGAATATGTGTGGTGAGTTACTGTGAGTTATGTCAGTTCTCCTCAGTTGCTAGCATGTAAGGAGACAAGTCAGGATGGTTGCTGTATGTGGTTTTTTTTTGAGCTTTTCTTGGCCAGCATGGTTACCATTGTGGCTCTGTGACTCCTGTGGGACTTGGTACAGCCTGAAAATGCATTTATGATTCTTATCTGAATCACCCATTACTATGATAGCTGTTAAGTGTTGCTTTTATAATTCCGTCATTCCTTCTAGATATATTAATTGACATTCAAATGCTGGGTAGAGCTTCCCATTGTCCCCATTTATTTATTTATTTATTTATTCATTCATTCATTCATTCATTCACTCATCCATTTATTTAACTATTATGCCTCATAGATTCTTATTTTGCTGAAAGGGTTACCATCTAGCATTATAATTATTTGTTTTGTTGGTCACATTGTCACAGAATTGGCCAGTTTTTTCCCCTTCAAGTTAGCTTCTGTGTCCACTTGTTTCCTCCATAGAATTCTTTGAGCATGGATTTTGTTCTTTGAGCCTGAGTATCTCCCAATCTGTAGAAAGGAAGTAATAATGTCCATCTCAGATCATCACTTTAAGGATTTAAAGAAAAAAATCTGAAAATAACTTGAAAACAACAACTTATAGCATGGGGCATGTAGGAGGACCTCAAAATATTAGTTCCTCATTCTAATTTTGCCTCCTTCATTCTGTCAACGTGATGCCCTGACATGAACATTATAGCATGACTACCAGAGAGAATACTTGGACATGAAACAGCAAGCAGGGATGAACCCACATTTCCATGATGTGAAGACTTCAGTGTCACTGATGTGTGCAGGGAGGGGGCTGTGGGATGGAGCTGCGGAAGAGGCACAGCATCACTGCATAGCTTCCAGTGACCTGAGTGGGGACAGGTGATAACATGCTCATCCCTTTCCTCTGTGTTTCATATGCTTTCCATTCCTCTAGCTTTCCTTTCTACCCCATGTGCTGTCAGGTGTTGTCAGCCTGATCCATCTTTTATTAAATTTTCAATCCACCTGTAAACTCAGGTTTTTTGTAGCTTAAAGATAATTGCTTAGATTTAAATTAATTTAACAGATATAAGGAGTGATGTTTTAATTCTATAATTTCTTCTGCGTTTATTAGTTAGGATTCTATAAAACAAAACTCCTTTTGTCAACTACATGGTTACACTGTGGTATGGTCCACACAGAAGGGAAGGATGAATGCTTACTTCTTTTGCACTGTGTCCACTTTTAATTTTTAAAAAAATTTTAAAAATGTTTATTTATTGATTTTGAGAGAGAGAAAGCGAGTGAGCAGGGGAGGGGCAGAAAGAGAGGAAGAGAGAGAATTCCAGGCAGGTTCTTTGCTGTCAGCACAGTGCTCATTCTCACGAACCGTGAGATCATGACCTGAGTAGAAACCAAGAGTCGACACTTAACTGATTGAGCCACCCAGGCACCCCCTATGTCCACTTTTTAAAATAATGGGTTGTTTTCCTTGGATCCTCCAAAGGTGAATAATGAGTTTGTTTCGTGTGTTGTTTCTTTTTCTTTAAGAATGTCATCATGAACTCTAGATGTTTATATACTTGAGGTTTTAGTCTTTAGTCATTAATGTTTTTGATGTTCAATTGTTCTATCTTAGGCCTGTGGGAGCCTCTTTGGGTTGGCTTTTGTGTGTATGATATGCTTTCTGATATGAGCTGTTTGGTCCAGGGTCATCTGGAATCAGTTATTTCTTCAAGGAAACCTGGTTCTTTTAGGGGAAAATATTTTAGAGGATTAGGTCTGGGAACTAGAGATGCTCATTGCTACTGGGTTGGTCACTATTGATTGTCCTTTTTACTACATGGAGCCTGTAAATATGTATTATATTTTTATGGTAATATACATCATCTCCTTCCATCCTGGGCTTATAGGTTCCTCTGTCACCTTATAGGTAATCATTTTTATCAGTTGGTTTTGTTTTTTTTTTTTTTAATTTATGTCAAGTTAGCTTATAGTGCAACAATGATTTCAGGAGTATATTCCTTAATATCCCTTACCCATTTAGCTCATCCCCCCTCCCACAACCCCTCCAGTAACTCTCTGTTTGTTCTCCATATTTAAGAGTCTCTTTTGTTTTGTACCCCTCCCTGTTTTTATATCATTTTTGCTTCCCTTCCCTTACATTCATCTGTTTTGTATCTTAAAGTCCTCATATGAGTGAAGTCATATGATATTTGTCTTTTTCTGACTAGTGACTAATTTCACTTAGCATAATACCCTCTAGTTCCATCCACGTAGTTGCAAATGGCAAGATTTCATTCTTTTTGATTGTCGAGTAATACTCCATTGTATATATAAATCACATCTTCTTTATCAGTTGGGTTTTAACATTCCAGTTTTAAAAGATATAATTTGCAATATACATATATTAGTTTTCTCCCCTGTTCATTTTTTTTTTAAATTTTTTAACGTTTATTTATTTTTGAGACAGAGAGAGACATAGCATGAGCAGAAGAAGAGCAGAGAGAGAGGGAGACACAGAATCTGAAACAGGCTCCAGGCTCTGAGCTGTCAGCACAGAGCCCGATGCGGGGCTCGAACTCACAGACCACGAGATCGTGACCTGAGTTGAAGTCAGACGCTTAACTGACTGAGCCACCCAGGCGCCCCTCTCCCCTGTTCATTTGTAAAAGATGCCATATTGTACACCAGTGTTGTGCAATAAAAATTTCTGCAGAAATGAAAATATTCTGTATCTGTGCTATCCAACTTGGTAGCCACTAGCTGCATGTGGGTGTACAGTGTCTAAAATGTGGTTATTGCAACTAAGGAACTGATTTTTTTAATTACACTTATTGTAACTAATTTAAATTTAAATAGACCTGTGTGGCTATGAATACTGTATTGGACAGAAACAGCTCTAAACATTTTTCTGCGCCTTGCCTTTTTCACCAAACAATATATTCATAGCAGTACAGAGAGGGAGTCCTCATTGCTTTTCTTTCTTTTT
The DNA here is from genome assembly GCF_016509475.1 of Prionailurus bengalensis. Lineage (NCBI taxonomy): Eukaryota > Metazoa > Chordata > Mammalia > Carnivora > Felidae > Prionailurus > Prionailurus bengalensis. The sequence continues at coordinate 84,556,869 of NC_057361.1, read as the reverse complement.
CTTTTTTCTTTTCTCATTGCTTTTCTAGCTGCATAGTATGCCAGGATATAGATGTGCCATAGCTTATTCATACAACTCACTATTGGTGGACAGCTGTTTGTTTCTAGTTTTCTGCTGTTATGAATTTTTCTTTAAGGAATAAACTTGTACGTATGCCTTTTCGTTTTTTGTATTATTTCTTTAGGATAGATTCTTAAAAGAGAGATTAGTGGTTCTAAGAGGAAATACATATGTAATTTTACTAGAGAGCTCAAATTCCATCCACAGGGTTTGTACCATTTTATATTACCTTTAGTGATGCATGGGAATGCTGATTTCCTCACAGACTATCTAATTGGTGAGAAGAGGTAGGTTTTTTTCCCCTCTTTGAATGTCTTATCTTGAGTTAGGTTGGGCAATTTTAGATGTTTAGGGAATTTTTGGTGAAATACTTGTTTGTGTGTATTGCTCCTTTGTTCTTTCCTGGTGTGTGTGTGTGTGTATGGATATTTCTCTCTTCATTTTTTTATGACTATCTATATATTTTTAACATAACCATTTGTGATGTAAGTTGTAAATATTTTTCCCAGTTTTATTTTGATGAGGCCCCAATAGTTCATTTCTGCTTTTGTTTCCCTTGCCTCTGGAGACATGTTGAGTAAGAAGTTGCTGCAGCCGAGGTCAAAGAGGTTTTTGCCTGCTTTCTCCTCTAGGATTTTGATGGCTCCCTGTCTTACGTTTACATCTTTCATCCACTTTGAGTTTATTTTTGTGTATGGTGTAAGAAAGTGGTCCAGGTTCATATTTCTGCATGTCGCTGTCCAGTTTTCCCAACACCACTTGCTGAAGAGACTTTTTTTTCCATTGGATATTCTTTCCTGCTTTGTCAAAGATTAGTTGGCCATATGTTTGTGGGTCCATTTCTGGGTTCTCTATTCTGTTCCATTGATCTAAGTGTCTGTTTTGTGCCAGTACCATACTGTCTTGATGATTACAACTTTGTAATTAATACATCTTGAAGTCTGGGATTGTGATGCCTCCAGCTTTGGTTTTCTTTTTCAGGATTGCTTTGGGTATTCGAGGTGTTTTCTGGTTCCATACAAATTTTAGGATTGCTTGTTCTAGCTCTGTGAAGAATGCTGGTGTTATTTTGATAGGGATTGCATTGAATATGTAGATTGCTTTGGGTAGTATCGACATTTTAACAATATTTTTTCTTCCAATCCATGAACATGGATTTTGCTGTAGTTTTTCCATTGCTTCAATTTCTTTCATAAGCTATCTATAGTTTTGAGTGTATAGATTTTTCACCTCTTTGGTTAGATTTATTCCTAGGTATGTTATGGTTTTTGGTGCAATTGTAAATGGGATCAATTCCTTGATTTCTCTTTCTGTTGCTTCTTATTGGTGTATAGAAATGCAACCAATTTCTTTGCATTGATTTTATATCCTGCGACTTTGCTGAATTCATGGATCAGTTCTTGAAGTTTTTTGGTGGAATCTTTTGGGATTTCCACATAGAGTATCATGTCGTGTGCGAGGAGTGAAATTTTGACTTCCTCCTTGCCGATTTGGATGCGTTTTATTCCTTTGTGTTGTCTGATTGCTGAGGCTAGGACTTCCAATACTATGTTGAATAACAGTGGTGAGAGCAGATATCTCTGCTGTGTTCCCAACCTTAGGGGGAAAGCTCTCAGTTTTTCCCTATTGAGGATGATATTAGCTGTGGGTCCTTCATATATGGCTTTTATGATCTTGAGGTATGATCCTTTTATCCCTACTTTCTTGGGGTTTTTTATCAAATAGGATCCTGTATTTTGTCAAATGCTTTCTCTGCATCTATTGAGAGGATCATGTAGTTCTTGTCTTTCTTTTATTGATGTGATGTATCACATTTAATATTTTGGGGATATTGAATCAGTTCTGCATCCCAGGTATAAATCCCACTTGGTCGTGGTGAATAATTCTTTTAATGTATTTTTGGATCAGGTTGGCTAGTATCTTGTTGAGAATTTCTGTATCCATGTTCATCAGAGAAATTGGTCTGTAGTTCTCCTTTTTAGTGGGGTCTTTGTCTGGTTTTGGAATCAAATCAAGGTAATGCTGGCTTCATAGAAAGAGTTTGGAAGTTTTCTTTCCATTTCTGTTTTTTGGAACAGCTTCAAAAGAATAGGTGTTGATTCTCCTTTAAATGTTTGGTGGAATTCCCTTGGAAAGGCATCTGGCCCTGGACTCTTGTTTTTTTGGGAGATTTTTGATTACTAATTTGATTTCTTTACTGGTTATGGGTCTGTTTAAATTTTGTATTTCTTCTTGTTTCAGTTTTGGTAGTTTATATGTTTCTAGGAATTTGTCCATTTCTTCCAGATTGCCCAATTTACTAACATATAATCGCTCATAATATTCTTTTATTATTGTTTGTATTACTGCAGTGTTGGTTGCGATCTCTCTGCTTTAATTCTTGATTTTTTCTTTGGGTCCTTTCCTTTTTCTTTTTGATCAGTATGGCTAGGGGTTTATCAATTTTGTTTTCTTTCAAAGAACCAGCTCCTGGTATCATTGATTTGTTCTACTGTGTGTGTTTTTTTTTTTTAATTTCAATAGCATTGATTTCTGCTCTAATCTTTATTATTTCCCATATTCTGCTGTTTTGGGATTTTATTTGGTGTTCTTTTCAAAGCTCCTTAAGGCATAATGTTAGCTTGTGTATCTGAGACCTTTCTTCCTTCTTTAGGAAGGCCTGGATTGCTATATACTTCCCTCTTATGACCGCCTTTGCTGCATCCCAGAGGTTTTGGGCTGTGGTGTTATCATTTTCATTGGCTTCCATGTACTCTCTAATTTCCTCTTTAACTTCTTGGTAAGCCCATTCATTCTTTAGTAGGATGTTCTTTAGTCCCCACGTATTTGTTGTGTTTCTAAATAAAAAAAAAATTAACGCTTATTTATTATGAAGAGACAGAGACAGAGCATGAGCATGGGAGGGTCAGAGAGAGAGGGAGACACAGAATCCAAAGCAGGACCCAGGCTCTGAGCTGTCACCACAGAGCCCGATGCGGGGCTTGAACCCACAAACTTTGAGATCATGGCCTGAGCCGAAGTTGGATACCCAACCGACTGAGCCACCCAGGCGCCCTTCTAAATTTTTTCTGGTGGTTGATTTTGTGTTTCATAGTTTTGTGGTCGAAGATATGCACGGTATGATCTCAATCTTTTTGTACTTGTTGAGGGCTGATTTGTATCCCAAATATGTGATCATTCTGGAGAAGTTTCCGTGTGCACTCGAGAAGAATGTGTATTCTTCTGTTTTAGGATAAAATGTTCTGAATATATCTGTTAAGTGCATCCAGTTCAGTGTGTCATTCAAAGCCATTGTTTCCTTGCTGATTTTCTATTTAGATGATCTGTCCATGGCTGTAAGTGGGGTGTTGAAGTCCCCTGAGAATGTAAGGTTTATTTGAGCAACATGCTTGCACTTCCCTTAGGCATCTATTTTGTCCCTGACACTGTCACATAGATTCAAAAATTAGTTCTGGGGCCACCTAGTATTTAATTCCCTGGGTTTAGGGATGTTCCCCATTATGATGTTGAGCCACTTCCCTATGGGTAGGTTTAGGGATATTTATTCATTATTATTATTTTTTCACCTTCAAAACCAAGACACTTTTATTATAGCTAAAAATGGGTAATGCACAAAAGGAAAAAAAAAATCATTAAATACCCTTGAAAGTCTATTTCCTATGGATAAGCACTGTGATCATTTGTATATTTTTCTATTCCACTATGCAAATATAATTACACATTTTTAAGATTATGATTGCTTAATCTATTTATAGTTTTATAAATTACTTTTACATGCTAAACACATTAAAGTCAATTCAAGCCAATCAATATAAGCCCTCAGGGAACTGAGACAAAGTGAGAACAGAGCTAGGAAGAAAGCATAGTTTCCTGTGTTAAAGACAAAGCTCCATGTTAGTGGAAGAAAAAAGATCCTTTTAATTTTATTGGCCCATGAATTGACAGAAAGATTAATGTAACGATAGAAAGTAGTGACATAGGCCCAATTACATTAAAAAAAAAACCCTAGAGGATGACTAAAATAGCATTTCACACCAGTGGAGGTACAATGAACGATTAAGAAGTAGTATTAAGATAGATAACCATAAGTTTAAAAAGTAAATAGGGGCCCATTTATCTTTTCTTAATAGCAGGATAGATTCCAATTGGTTCTGAATGAAATGTAAAAAAAATCCATATGAGTATTAGAAAAAACATAGGTGAATTATTCTATAAACTGGAAGTGGAGGCAAGTTTCCTCAATATAAATCAATATCCAGGAGCATTCAGGAAAAATATTGATATATTTGACAACATAAAAATAACATGACAATTCTGCATGGCAAAAACATGCTAGCCAATTAAAGACATTGGGAGACACATATGCAGCTAACATCTCTAACAAAGCGTTGATATCCCTGCTATATAAATGCTTATCAGTACAGGCATCATAAAACAACAGCCCTATCAAAGACATGTAAGAAATATAGCCTGTTAACAGAAAAAAAAAGTTTTCTTTAAATGTATGAAAAGTCTCCAGCTTGCTTTAATTAAGAGAGATGCAATGAAAAACTACACTAAGATATTGTTTCTTAACTATTAGATTGCCAACGATCCAAATGTTTGTCAATACACTCAGTTAGTAGGAATGTGGGAAAACATGTCCTTTCTTACCCTGCTTACCGGGGTGCAAAACGGTACAATCACTGGAGTAGGTCTATTTTTTACTTTTTTTTTATTTACTTTTTTTTATTTTTCAAAATTCACATTCAAATTAGTTAGCATATAGTGCAACAATGATTTCAGGAGTAGATTCCTTAGTGCCCCTAACCCATTTAGCCCATCGTCCCTCCCACAACCCCTCAGTAACCCTCAGTTTGTTCTCCATATTTATGAGTCTTTTATGTTTCGTCCCCTTCCCTGTTTTTATATTATTTTTGTTTCCCTTCCCTTATGTTCATCTGTTTTGTCTCTTAAAGTCCTCATATGAGTGAAGTCATATGATATTTGTCTTTCTTTGACTGACTAATTTCACTTAGCATAATACCCTCCAGCTCCATACACGTAGTTGCAAATGGCAAGATTTCATTCTTTTTGATTGCCGAGTAATACTCCATTCTCTCTCTATATATATATCACATCTTCTCTACCCATTCATCCATCGATGGACATTTGGGCTCTTTCCATACTTTGGCTATTGTTGATAGTGCTGCTATAAATAAGGGGGTACATGTGTCCCTTCAAAACAGCACACCTATATCCCTTGGGTAAATACCTAGTAGTGCAATTGCTGGGTTGTAGGGTAGTTCTATTTTTAGTTTTCTGAGGAACCTCCATACTGTTTTCCAGAGTGGCTGCACCAGCTTGCATTCCCACCAACAATGCAAAAGAGATCCTCTTTCTCCACATCCTCACCAACATCTGTTGTTGCCTGATCTGTTAATGTTAGCCATTCTGACAGGTGTAAGGTGGTATCTCATTGTGGTTTTGATTTGTATTTCTCTGATGATGAGCGATGTTGAGCATTTTTTCATGCGTCGGTTGGCCATCTGGAAGTCTTCTTTGGAGAAGTGTCTATTCATGTCTTTTGCCCATTTCTTCACTGGATTATTTGTTTTTTGGGTGTTGAGTTTGATAAGTTCTTTATAGATTTTGGATCTAACCCTTTATCTGGTATGTCATTTGCAAATATGTTCTCCCATTCTGTCGGTTGCCTCTTAGTTTTGCTGATTGTTTCCTTTGCTGCCCAGAAGCTTTTTATTTTGATGAGGTCCCAGTAGTTCATTTTTGCTTTTGTTTCCCTTGCCTCTGGAGACATGTTGAGTAAGAAGTTACTGCGGCCAAGATCAAAGAGGTTTTTGCCTGCTTTCTCCTCGAGGATTTTGATGATTCCTATCTTACATTGAGGTCTTTCAACCATTTTGAGTTTGTTTTTGTGTATGGTGTATGAAAGTGGTCCAGGTTCATTCTTCTTCATGTCGCTGATCAGTATTCCCAGCACCACTTGCTGAAGAGACTGTCTTTATGCCATTGGATATTCTTTCCTGCTTTGTCAAAGATTAGTTGGCCATATGTTTGTGGGTCCATTTCTGGGTCCTCTATTCTGTTCCATTGTTCTGAGTGTCTGTTTTTGTGCCAGTACCATACTGTCTTGATGATTACAGCTTTGTAGTATAGCTTGAAGTCTGGGATTGTGATGCCTCCTGCTTTGGTTTTCTTTTTCAAGATTGCTTTGGCTATTCAGGGTCTTTTCTGGTTTCATACACATTTTAGGCTTATTTGTTCTAGCTCTGTGAAAAATGCTGGTGTTATTCTGATAGGGATTGCATTGAATCTGTAGATTGCTTTGGGTAGTATTGACATTTTAACAATATTTGTTCTTCTTATCCAGGAGCATGGAATCTTTTCCCATTTTTTTGTCTTGTTCAATTTCATAAGTTTTCAATAGTTTTCAGTGTATAGATTTTTCACCTCTTTGGTTAGATTTATTACTAGGTATTTTATGGTTTTTTGTGCAACTGTAAATGGGATCGATTCCTTGATTTCTCTTTCTGCCGCTTCATTATTGGTGTATAGGAATGCAACCGATTTCTGTGCATTGATTTTATATCCTGCGACTTTGCTGAATTCATGGATAAGTTCTAGCAGTTTTTTGGTGGAATCTTTTGGGATTTCCATATAAAGTATCATGTGAAAGTTTAACCTCCTCCTGGCTGATTTGGATGCCTTTTATTTATTTATTTCTTTGTGTTGTCTGATTGCAGAGGCTAAGACTTCCAATACTATGTTGAATAACAGTGGCAAGAGTGGATATCCTTGTCTTTTCCTGACCTGAGGGGGAAAGCTTTCATTTATTCCCCAGTGAGGATGATATTAACATTGGGTCGTTCATATATGGATTTTATGATCTCGAGGTATGCTGCTTGTATCCATACTTTCTTGAGGTTTTTTTTTTTTTTATCAAGAAAGGATGCTGTATTTTGTCAAATGCTTTCTCTGCATCTATTGAGAGGATCATATGGTTCTTGTCCTTTATTGATGTGATGAATCACGTTAATTGTTTTGTGGATATTGAGTCAGGTCTGCATCCCTGGTATAAATCTCACTTGGTCTTGGTGAATAATTCTTTTAATGTATTATTGGATCCAGTTGGCTAATATCTTGTTGAGGATTTTTGCATCCATGTTCATCAGGGAAATTGGTCTATAGTTCTCCTTTTTACTGGGGTCTTTGTCTGGTTTTGTAATGAAGGTAATGCTGGCTTCATGGAATGAATTTGGGAGTTTTCTTTCCATTTTTATTTTTTGGAACAGCTTCAAAATAATCGGTGTTAAATCTTCTTGAAATGTTTGGTAGAATTCCCCTGGAAAGCCAGCTGGCCCTGGACTCTTGTTTTTGGGGAGATTTTTGATTACTAATTCGATTTCCTTACTGGTTATGCATCTGTCCAAATTTTCTATTTTTTCCTGTTTCAGAGTTGGTAGTATATATTTTTCTAGGAATTTGTCCATTTCTTCCAGTTTGCCCATTTTATTGGCATATAATTGTTCATAACATTCTCTTTTTATTGTTTTTATTTCTGCTGTGTTGGTTGTGATCTCTCATCCTTCATTCTTGATTTTATTTATTGGGGTCATTTCCAAACTGGTTAGTGGTTTATCAATTTTGTTTATTCTTTCAAAGAACCAGCTTCTGGTTTCATTGATCTATTCTATTTTATTTCATTTCAATAGCATTAATTTCTGCTCTAATCTTTGCTATCCTGTCTGCTGCTGGTTTGGGGTTTTATTTTCTGTTCTTTTTCCAGCTCCTTATGGCATAAGGTTAGGTTGTGTATCTGAGATCTTTCTTCCTTCTTTAGGAAGGCCTGGATTGCTATATACTTTCCTCTTATGACCTCCTTTGCTGCATCTCAGAGGTTTTGGGTTGTGGTGTTATCATTTTCAGTGGCTTCCATGTACTCTTTAACTTCTTGGTAAGCCCTTTCATTCTTTAGTAGGATGTTCTTCAGTCTCCAAGTATTTGTTAGCTTTCCAAATTTTTTCTTGTGTTTGATTTCAAGTTTCATAGTGTTGTGGTCTGAAAATATGCACAGTATGATCTCAGTGTTTTTGTACTTACTTAGGGCTGATTTGTGTCCCAGTATATGGTCTATTCTGGAGAACATTCCATGTGCACTGGAGAAGAATGTATATTCTGCTGCTTTAGGATGAAATGTTCTGAATATATCTGTTAAATCCATGTGGCCCAGTGTGTCATTCAAAGCCATTGTTTCCTTGTTGATTTTTTGATTAGATGATCTGTCCATTGCTGTGAGTGGGGTGTTGAAGTCTCCTACTATTATGGTATTACTATCGATGAGTTTCTTTATGTTTGTGATTAATTGATTTATAAATTTGGGTGTTTCCACATTTGGCGCATAAATGTTTACAATTGTTAGGTCTTCTTGGTGGATAGACCCCTTGATTATGATATAATGCCCTTCTGCATCTCTTGATACAGTCTTTATTTTAAAGTCTAGATTGTCTGATGTAAGTATCATTACTCTGGCTTTCCTTTGTTGACCATTTGCATGATAGATGGTACTCCATCCCCTTATTTTCAATCTGAAGGTGTCTTTAGGTCTAAAGTATGTCTCTTGTAAACAGCATACTGATGGATCTTGTTTTCTTATCCATTCTGTTACCCTGTGTCTTTTGATTGGAGCATTGAGTCCATTGATGTTTAGAGTGAGTACTGAAAGATATGAATTTGAGTTGGAGTTGCTGGTGGTGTTCTCTGGTACTTTCTAATCTTTGTTGCTTTTGGTATATATGTGTGTGTGTGTGTGTGTGTGTGTGTGGGTGTGTGTGTATTTTCATCTTTACTCCCCTCAAAGAGTCCTCCTTCAAATTTTCTTGCAGTGCTGGTTTAGTGGTAACAGACTCCTTTAATTTTTGTTTGTCTGGGAAACCTTTTATCTCTCCTTCTATTTTGAATGATAGCCTTTGTGGATAAAGAAGTCTTGGCTGCATGTTTTTCTGATTCAGCACACTGAATATATCCTGCCACTCCTTTCTGGCCTGCCAAGTTTCTGTGGATAGGTCTGCTGCAAACCTGCTCTGTCTTCCCTTTTAGTTTAGGGAACTTTTTTCCCTTTCTGCTTCATTATTCTCTGCTTGCCTGAGTATTTTGTGAATTTGACTATGATATGCCTTGTTGATGGTCGGTTTTTGTTGAATCTAGTGGGGGTCCTCTGTGCTTCCTGGATTTTGATGTCTGTGTCTTTCCCCAGGTTAGGAAAGTTTTCTGCTATGATTTGCTCACATAATCCTTCTACCTCTGTTTCTCTCTCTTCCTCTTCTGGGACCCCTATGATTCTGATATTGTTCCTTTTTAATGAGTCACTGATATCTCTAATTCTTAAATAGTGCTCTTTTGCCTTAATCTCCTTTTTTTCTGCTTCATTATTCTCTATTATTTTGTCCTCTATATCACTGATTCTCTGTTCTTCCTCATCCATCCTTGCCGCCACTGCATTCATCTATGATTGCAGCTGTTATAGCATTTTTCATTTCATTCTGGCTATTTTTATTTTATCTCTGCAGAAAGGGATTCTAATCTGTTTTTGGCTCCAGCTAGTATCCTTATTATCGTGATTCTAAATGCTGGTTCAGACATCTTGCTTGTATCTGTGTTGGTTAAATCCCTGGCTGTCATTTTTTTGTGCTCTTTCTTTTGGGGTGAATTCCTTCGTTTTGTCATTTTGAAGGGAGAAAAGGAGTTAATGAGATAGAAAAATTAAAATTAAAAAATCAAAATTAAAAAAATAATAAAATTAAAAAATTACACACACACACACACACACAAAATAGGATAAATGATGCTAGATCCTAGGTGTGTTTTGGTCTGGGTGTTGAAAATGGTTTGACAGATTAGAGAAAAAAAGGAGGGGGAAAGGAAAAAAAAGGAAATCCTTTCAGAATTTGAAAAAATGAATACACTGAGGTAGACTAAAATGAGATGATGGAAGTAAAATAGAAATTGAAAAAATATACACAAAAGTTACGAATATAGTAGAAAAAATTAAAGAAAAGTATTTTTAATAACAATTAAAAATAAAAATGATTTTTTTCTTTTTCTATATTCAAGAAAAAGAAAAGAAACCAAAAAGCGAAGAAAGAGAAAAAAAGAAGAAAAGAAAATAAAAGGAAATCCTTTGAAAATTGAAAAAGTGAATACTCTGTAGTAGACTAAAATAAAATGATTGAGGTAAAATAGAATTTGAAAAAAAATTACACAAAAGTAAAAAATATAGTAATAAAAATTAAAGAAAAATATTTTTAAAAAATTGAAAATAAAAATGAATTTTTTCTCTTTTTGTATTCAAGAAAAGGAAGTGTGAAGGTGAAAAAAGAAAAAAAAAGAAAGAAAGAAAATTGAATAGATGGACCTGCTAACAGAGTAAAGTAGGACTGAAATTACTTTGTTTTTCCCTGGAAGTCAGTCTATGTAGTGCTTCATAGTCCATAAACTAAGCTGGTGGTGAGACTTGTGTTCTTGAAGAAGGAAGTTGGGCCAGTTGGGCGGGGCTCAGTGTACTGGCTCCTTTCTCCACTAGATGGCGCTGCTAGACTACTGGGGTGGAGTATTGTGGTGCTTGTAGGTGTGCATGCGCATGTGTGAGAGCGGTGAAAATGGTGCCACCCAGCTACCCAGTCTGTTTTACTAGATCAGCAATCGTGCACCCGTCCTCTGTCTTCAGCTTTCGTCCACTCCTGGCCTTTTCATTCTCCGTGACCAGGCCCCAGGCAGTACCTCTCTCCCTAGTTTTGTCTCAGATGCGGCTGTTTTCCCTGGCCCCTTATTTCTGAAGGACTGTGGCTTTGACCTGTTCTGCCCCTCTGCACGAGTTTCTCACCAAGCAATGGCTGAATGAGCAATGGTTGAATGTTGGCTGCAACCAGGAACGCTTGCTGGACCCTGCTGCTGCTGATGCCCCGAGACTGCGACCAGGTGCCAGCCCACCCCAGAAAAAGTTCGCGAGATAGTGTAGCAGCAGTGTTTCAGTGATTATGGAAAATCACACACACATCCGGCACCAGGCTTCACCCTTAATGACCTTGTTCCAGCACCAGTGAATGTGGCCATTTTCTGGGGTCTGCTGGTTCCAGGTGGCCCCAACAGTCTCCACCAAATGCCCTTCCAACAGTGGAACGACCTTTCTGCATGTGGCCTGGGGACCTCCCAGACCCCACTCTGTTCCTGGGGATTCGCCCTTCCCACCAGAACACTGCCAGGTATCGAGCTGCAGAGTTGCAGCCTTTGCGCTCCCCTTGTTTACAGTCTTAATGGAATTTAAATACTTTCCTTTCTCCTGTCTCCCTTTTTAGTTTAGTCCCTGCAGCTATTTCCAATTTTCCACTTTATCTCCAGCTGCTTTTGGGGAGGGGTTCTTTTCCCGTATTCTCCACCCCCTCTAGTCTCCATCCTCTCTCCACTCACAAAAACACCTCCCTTTCTACTCCTTCTCGCTCCCCAAGTTCACTTCTCTGGGCTGCATATGTGTTGAATTCTGTGGTTCAGATGGTGCAGTTTGTTGTGTTAATCCTCCAGTCAGTTTTCTAGGTGTGTTTAGAGTTTAGTGTTTCTAGGTGGTTTAGTGTTGGTCTGGCAGTATTTCATAGACGCGAGACACACAAAAAACTTCCGCCATCTTCCACTGGAGTAGGTCTAATAGTGGTCCCCAAAGATACTGGGTCCTAATTCCTGGAACGTATAAATATTGCCTCTATTGGAAAGGGTCTTTCCAGATGTGATTGGCTTGATGAGTTTAGATATAGATACAATAATAAATACAGGTATTCATGCTGGCACTATTTGAATAGCAAAAGAATGGGAACAACCTAAATATTCATCAATTGTGTAATGGATGAATAAACTATCACACAATCACGCAAAAATGGACACTAAATACGGTATAAAGGAAAATGATGAAAATTTCCACATAGGGCTGTCAAGGGATCTCCAGAATGTTAAGTGAAAAAGTCTGCATACATGAAGATGTAAATAGTAAGGTATTTTTTATCTAGGGAAGAAGGGAATGTAAATATAAAAATATTTTCTTGTATTAAATGTAAAAGGAAAGGACTTTATTTGGGGGATTAGAAGAGGTAGATACACTTCTCCCTGTTGCTCCTGCTAGGTGCAGCTGAAATCTCTGGATATTACATGTGCAACAAATATAAGACTCTGAAAGGTGGAGATGAAAAAGGCAGCCTGGCTTGGAACTTTGGGACTCGAGTAATGACACATGGTGAATTCCCTTGGTTGTATCCCAGACTGGGTGCTGGAGGAGTAGGGGACCAAAAAATGCCAACAAGAAAAGTCAAGAAAAGCCCCAAGAAAATCTCTTTTCTGGACAAAGAACCATTAAAGGGGAAACTTATGAAGACGGTTTTTAGACTACGACTGCTCTAACACCACAGAATGAAGCAGAGCTCTACCTGCAGCATTCCAGCAAAGGCTGAGTGGGGAGTGTGGATTCTACACTCACTTGATTGGAATAAGGCACCCATCCTCACCCTCTGAAGGATTATGAGAGAAGACTGCATGTGGAACAATGACTTTAATCCCAACCTGGGGGAAATGAGCACCTCTCCTCATGGTGTCAGTGGAGACCATTCAGGGAGCCTGCCTTCCACCCATATTAAGTGATGCTGAGGCACCTTGCCTTCTTTGGGCTGATGTCAGGAAGCTGAATAGCACAATGGAAGTTTCATGGGCATCCAGTGATGAGGATGCCTCCTCCCTTCCACAGTGTGGAAGACCACATGGAGGGCAGTAAGGAAGTGTCTTCCTCACCTGCCAGGGTGGTGTCAGTGGAGGCCTGGTGGGAAATGAAATCCTGCTTCTACCAAGCAGTAACAAGGCACCCCTTCCCTTCCCTTCCATTCCCATGCCCACCCCACCTTCCCCATGTCAGTGGAGGCTGAGTGGGGAACCTGGACTTCTTTGCCATCTGTCTCTGGTTAGGAACACATGCTTAGAGTTGCAAACATCCATGAAGTGATAGTGATACCTCATAGCAAGTTTGTGGTGAAGACTAAATCCAGCCAACAACATGAAGAACTTATCCATAGGCCCTACTTAACTAAATGTTATGTTAATATTAGCTGTCTATGCCCTCAGATCAGATAACTTATATAGCTCCTTTATCTGCCCCCTTTGGATAGGGTCTGACACAGTTCAGCATCACCTTGGAATCCTTTTCTAAACCCTCACCTGAAACTCTCTTGGGGAAAATGGGACTTCTGTATCAAAGGCCATTCATGTTACTCAGCTGCAATAATACAGGCCTTCGAAAACAGATTTTCCCGTTTGACATAATAACGTATGCAAGAGTCTATTTTCCCTTCATTCCTCCAACCCCAGGTATTACCATCTTATGTTTTTATTGCTAATATGGTTGCTCATTTCCCCAGACTTGCTCCATTGGAAGGGTGATTGCAGGCAGCTAGTGGTGGTGGTCTGATGAATCAAGGTGTTTTGCTTTTGATGATAGGGAACATAGTATTGTATTGGGCACACAGTTACTCCAGTAAAACGCACTGATTGCTGGATCTGTCTCTGTTCGGCTCCTCATGGCAGTGGCCGAGTTCATATCAGGTGCCCGAAGGAAACAGGTTATGGTGATCTCTGTCCTGATGGCTCGTGAAGCCTCTACTCCAGATTCAAGGACAGCAGTCCTCAGGAGAGCCCATCATTTCACATCCCTGGTGGGATACGATGCCTGGCTCAAGTGAGTGCATAGATCTGAACAAAACCATGTTGTGAAATAACTCTTGTGAGGTTCACAAACTAGCCTAAAAGTAAAGAAGTTGCTTTAATCTCACCATGGGAGAAGAGGTTTAGCAGGTGGAATTTTATTTCATCAGTAGTTACACACTGTGTAGTAGCCCTTGAGGCACATCCTAGAGATGCTTTTTTTCCCCCTGAGAAGCAATGGGTCGTCAAGTTTAAGAAAGAACTTATGTGGTCCTTACCATACATTTGCAATAAATATACCTAAGTTGTTCTCACCATATAAATAATAATCAGCAATTCCCAAGTCTCTCCTATGGGTGTGGAAATGTGCAGTCATTAGATCTTCCTAACAATTTGACATTGTAACATAGATTCTTCCCTGGTGCCCATGGTTATTTTTTTTCCATTATATAATGTGTATATATAAGTTTTTTAAAGATCTAGAAAATTTCCAAGTGTTAAAGATATCAGTGACTAGAAGTTAATATTAAAAAAAAATAATTATTACCCTAGAGTTTGCCCTCTTATAATGTACTGAGCCACATTCCCTAAAATAACCAGTTAGTCTTAAATATCATTATGATTTGTTTCCTAGAATAGAATTTTTTTATTTATGTATTTTAGAAGGAAATGGACATCATCTTTCCCTAAATATTTGGATACATTTCACTGGAAATTATTATTTCTATTTTGGTTGAATGTAGCATGGACCAATTTGATAAGACATAGTATGGGTCTGTTAATGCTACAAGAACACAATTATGGGAATCTTTCGCCTGATTTAATTGCATTGGATAATTATGAATATATAAATATATGTAACATACTTTATTGACATGTGGTTGACATACAATACACTGCGTATTTAAATTATATGTTTTAATAACTTTGGATATATGTATGCACCTGTGATCCAATACTACAGTCAAGGTAATGAACATATCCATCATCTTAAATACAGAGAACAAACTGAGGGTGGATGGGGGGTGGAGTGGGGGAGAGGGAAAATGAGGGAAAATGGGTGATGGGCATTGAGGAGGGTACTTGTGGGGATGAACACTGGGTGTTGTATGTAAGCCAATTTGACAATAAATTATATTAAAATAAATAAATAAATAAAAAGTATGGTTTATATAAAATTTAAGATAAATATAAGAGAATATAATACACATAAAAAAGGAATAGCTATTCTTGAATCCTTCCTAAATAAGGCAGTTATATTTTACATGGAAATATCTATTCTAGTGAAAGAGATTTTAAAATGTATTTGGTAATGCATTTCCATCACAACTAATTAATAAACAAAGTCTCTTCTGCTTTATTAAAACCTAAAAAAAAAAAAAAAAAACCTTTTTTGTGCCCCTTGGTAATGCTCCCATCTGCCTCTCTCCAGCCTCTTTCTCTTCATATCACCCTACTCCATTCCCAGACAACTACTGATCTTCTGCCAGCGTGGATTGGTTTTCTTTTCTTATAATTCTATGTGAATTGAATATACAATGTGTATTTTTGTGTCTTGTTTCCTGCAACCTAATTAGTTCTAGATTTATCCTCTTGTTGCATGTATGAATAGTTCTTCTTTTATGATTGACTAATATTCCATTATATGGATATACCACAATTTGTTCTATCAATTTACCTGGTCATGGATATTTCGGTTCTTTCCAATTTGGGGCTCTTATAAATAAAGCTGCTATGAATATTTGTGCATGAGTCTTTGCTTGGACATATGTTTTCTTTCTGTAGGGCAAATACTTAGGAGTGCAATGGCTGGACCATATAATAGTTGTAAGACTGACATTTTAAGAAACTGCTAAACTGTTTTCCAAGGTGTTGGCGTCATTTTTCATTGCCACTAGCAATGCATGAGAGTTCCATGCTCTGAGGCATGCTCTAGAACCCTGCCAGGTCTTGTTATGGTCAGTCTTTTTTAATGTTGGCTATTCTCAGAGGGTTATAGTGGTATCTTGTATTTTAATTTACATATCCCTAAAGATTTTGAATATTTGAGGAAAGGTGTTTAGCTTCTTTTAATGTGCTTATTTGACATTTATATATATTTTTTAATGGAGTATCTATTCAAAATTTTCCCCATTTATTTATTAGAGTATCTGTTTTCTTCTTATTGACCTTTGAGATTTTCTGTATTCTAGATACAAGTCCTTTAACAGAGTTCTGATTTACAAATATATTCTTCTAGTTGGTGGCTTGTCTTTTAATAATGTCTGGAAAAGCAGGACTTTTTAACTCTGAGAAGTCCAGTTTATTGATTTGTTCACTTATCAGTTGTAGTTTTGATTTTGCATCTATGAAATCTCCACCTAACCCAAAGTCACAAGGATTTTTTCCTGTGTTTTCTTTTAGAAGTTTTAGATTTTACATTTAGGTCTATGATCCATTTGGAGTTGACTTTTGTATATGGTATGATCACAGTTGATGTTTGTGCGTATGGAGACTCACTTGTCTCAGCACTATTTGTTGAAAAGACTATCCTTTCTTCACCAAATTGCCTTTGCAATCAGTTGTTCATATAAGTGTGATTATTTCTGGTCTTTTTATTCTGTTCCTTTGATCTGCTGTGTACCTTGATGCCAATACCAAACTGTTTTGATTACTTAAGGTTTATCATAACTCTTGAAATCAGGTACTTTTGATCCTCGAACTTTGTTCTTTTTTAAAAAAATGTATTTGAGTAGTTGAGACACAATGTTACATTAGTTTAAGGTGTACAACACAGTGATTTGAGAAGTTTATACATTATACTATGCTCATCACAAGTGTAGCTAGCATCTGTCACCGTACAACACCATTACAAAGCCATTGACTCAATTTCCTATGCTGTGCCTTTTATTCCCATGACTTATTCACTCCATAACTAGAAGCCTCTATTTCCCACTCCCCTTCACTCATTTTGCCCAGCCCCCAGCCCCCTCTCCTCTGGCAACCATCAGTTTGTCCTTTGTATTTATAGGTCTGTCTCTGCTTTTTGTTTATTCATTTGGTTTTTGAGATTCCACATATGAGTGAGATCATATGATATTTGTTTTTCTCGGTCTGATTTATTTCACTTAGCATAATACCCTCTGGGCCCATCTATGTTGTTGCAAATAGCATAATTAACTTTGTTCTTTTTCAAAGTTGTTTTTCATAGTCTAAGTCCTTTCTATTTTAAAATGAATTTTATAATTAGCCATCCAGGTTTTTTTTAAGTTTATTTGTTTATTTTGAGAGAGAGAGAGAGCAGGGTAGGGTCAGACAGAGAGGGAGAGAGAGAATCCCAAGCAGGCTCTGCACAGAGCCTGACATAGGGCTTGAATTCAAGAACTGTGAGATTGTGACCTGAGCCAAAACCAAGAGTCAGACATTTAATCGACTGAGCCACCCAGGCACTCCAGTTTCTAAAAAAAAAACCCCAAAATGTAAACTAGGATTTTTATTAGGATTGCACTGAATCTATAGATCAGTTTTAGGAGAACAGATATCTTAATACTAGTGTTCTGACACATGAAGATGGTATGTCCCTTCATTTAGTTAGATCTTTAACTTCTGTCAGCAGTGTTTTGTAGTGTGCAGTGCACATACATTGTACACATGGGTAAATATTTTATACTTTTTGGTGCTATAATGAATGACAGTATTTTTAAATTGCAATTTTCACATATATTTTCACTAAACAGTTAGCAGCCAAAATGTCAAAAAAAAAAAAAAAAGCCATCTAAGAGTCTTTTGGTTGAAAGCTCAGGCTACTTACTGTACAATGGAAAAGGTACTTGATTTAAACATTCATTCATTTATATTTCTATATCAGATTTTAGAGGTTATTGGCAATATGTTGACTAGGGAGAAGAGTGTCCCAGAGATAAATCTATAGCTCATTTCCAAAAAAAATCCATCACTAAAAATAGTTTAGTAGTTTTCAACTTTATACATCTGTTTAGAATTGAATCCATTGAATTGTAGTTTTTTTCTTTTTTACTCCCCAACTATTCCTGGGATCTTGAGTGGGGAGAGAAGGGAAGAAGCATGTATGAATAGATTGGTAAAGCTGCCAGGAATATATTGTCAGGAATACTTGAGGTTAATTACTGTGTGTTATGTCAGTCCTGTTCACTTCCTAGCACATTTTGGGAACCAAATCCCAGTGGTTGCTGTTTGTTTTCTTCCTAGCTTTCCTTGGCTAGTATGGTACCATGGTGACTCAATGACAGCTGTGGGATTTGGTGCAGATTGAGCATCCACTCAGGTCTGTTGCCCAAATCATTTGTTAGTATGATAGTTATCAAGTGTTGCTTTTCTTTTTTAATGACCTAAATTTTATTAATTTCATACTTTTTTAAAGATGTATGTTTTTTATCATTTTATTTTTCATCTAATAAGTATACTCTTTAGTCCTCATCCCCTATTTCCCCCATCCCCCCCATCAACCTCCCCTCTGGTATCCATCGGATTATTTTCTATACTTACAAGTATGTTTCCTGGTTTGTGTCTCCCTTTTTTTTCCTTTGCTCCTTTGTTTCATTTCTTAAATTCCACATATGAGTGAAATCATATGGTATTTGTCTTTCTCTGACTAACTTCACTTAGCATTATACTCTCTAGCTCCATCCATGTTGTTGCAAATGCCAAGATTTCATTCTTTTTTATGGCTGAATAATGTTCCATTGCATATATATAAATACATACACACATACACACAGACACACCATCTTCTTTATCCATTCATCAGTTGATAGACACGGGCAGCTTTTGTAATTTGGCTATTGTAAATAATGCTGCTATAAACATAGGGGTGCATGTGTCCCTTTAGATTAGTGTTTTTGTATTCTTTGGGTAAATACTCATAGTGCAATTGATGTATCATAGGGTAGTTCTATTTTCAACTTTTTGAGGAACATCAATACTGTTTTCCACAGTGGCTGCACCAGTTTGCATTCCCACCAACATTGCAAGAGGTTTCCTTTTTCTCTACATGGTCACCAACACCTGTTGTTTCTTGTGTTGTTGATTTTAGCCATTCTCACAAGTACAACGTGATATTGTAGTTTTTATTTACATTTCCCTGATGGTAAATGATGATGAGCATCTTTTCATGTGTGTGTTGCCATCTGGATGTCTTCTTTGGAGAAATGTCTGTTCATGTCTTCTGCTCATTTTTAATTGGATTATTTTCTTTTTGAGTTTTGAGTTTTATATGTTCTTTATATATTTTGGACACTAACCCTTTATCATAAACGTCATTTGCAAATATCTTCTCCCATTCCATTGGTTGCCTTTGAGTTTTGTTGACTGTCTCCTTCAATGTGCAGAAGCTTTTTATTTTGACGTAATCCCAGTAGTTTATTTTTACTTTTATTTCCCTTGCCTCAGGAGACATATCTAGGAAGATGTTGGTACAGCTATGTCAGAGGAATTACTGCCTATGTTCTCTTTAGAAATTTTATGGTTTCAGGTCTCACATTTAGGTCTTTAATCCATTTTGAACTTATTTTTGTGTATAATGTAAAAAAGTAGTCCATTTTCATTCTTTTGCATGTTGCTGTCCAGTTTTCCTAACACCATTTGTTGAAGAGACTGTCTTTTGCCCATTGGATATTCTTTTCTGCTTTGTCAAAGATTAATTGACCATATAATTGTGGGTTTGTTTCTAGGTTTTCTATTCTGTTCCTTTGGTCTATGTATCTATTTTTGTACTAGTAACACTTTTTTTTTTTAAGTAGGCTCTGTGCCCATCATGAGGCTTGAACTCATGACCCTGAGATCAAGAGTCACATTGTTCACTGACAGAGCCAGCCAGGTGCTCCTCAGTACCATACTGTTTTGATTACTATAACTTTGTAATATAGCTTGAAGTCTGGAATTGTGATGCCTCCAGCTTTGCTCTTCTTTTTCAAGATTGCTTTGGCTATTCAGGGTCTTTTGTGGTTCCATACAAATTTTAGGATTGTTTGTTGTACTTCTGTGAAAAATACTGTTGGTATTTTGATAAGGATTACATTTAAAGTGTAGATTGCTTGGGGTAGTACAGACATTTTAAACAATATTTGTTTTTCCAATTCATTAGCACAGAATGTCTTTCCATTTCTTTGTGTCATCTTCAATTTCTTTCATCAGAGTTTTATAGTTTTCAGAGTACAGATCTTTTACCTGTTTGATTAGGTTTATTCCTAGGCATTGTATTATTTTGGGTAGAGTTGTAAATGGGATTATTTTCTTAATTTCTCTTTCTGCTGCATCATTATTGGTATATAGAAATGCAGCATATTTCTGTACATTGATTTTGTATCCTGCAAGTTAACTGAATTTGTTTATCAGTTCCAGTAGTTTTTGGTGAAGTGTTTCGGGTTTTCTATAAATAGTATCATGTCATCTGTGAATAGGGAAAGTTTTACTTCTTCCTTACCAACTTGGATGCCTTTTATTTCTTTTTGTTGTCTGATTGCTCTGGCTGAGACTTCCAGTACTATGTTGAATAAAAGTGGTGAGAGTAGACATCCTTGTCTTTTTGCTGACCTTAGGGGAAAACCTCTCAGTTTTTCCCCATGAAGTATGATGTTAGACTTGGGTTTTACATAGATGACCTTTATGATGTTAAGGTATGTTTCCTATAAACCTACTTTGTTGAGAGTTTTTATCGTGAATGATATTGTACCTTCTCAAATGCTTTTTCTGTGTCTCTTGAAATGATCATATGGTTTTTATCCTTTCTATTATTGATGTGATGTATCATGTTGATTGATTTGCAAGTGCTGAACCCCCCCTTGCAGCCCAGGAATAAATCCCACTTGGTTGTGGTGAATGATTTTTTTTTTTGTGAATGATTTTTTTTAATGTAATGTTGGATTTGGTTTGCTAGTATGTTGTTGAAGATTTTTGCATTTGTATTCATCAGAGATATTGGCTTGTAGTTCTCCTTTTTTGTCTCTATCTGGTGTTTGGTATCAGGGTAATTATTGCCTCATAGAATGAGTTTGGAAGTTTTTCTTCCTTTTCTAAGTTTTGGAGTAGTTTGAGAAGAATGAGTATTAACTCTTCTTTAAATGTTTGGTAGAATTCACTTATAAAGCCATCTGGTCCTGGACTTTTGTTTGTTGGGAATTTTTTGATTACTGATTCAGTTTTTTTAGTTCAAATTTTCTATTTGTTCCTGTTTTAGTTTTGGTAGGTTATATGTTTCTTGGAATTTATCCATTTCTTCAAAATTGTCCAATTTGTTGGCATATCAGTTTTCATAATATTATGTCACAGTTGTTTGTATTTCTGTGTTGTTGGTTGTTATTTCTCCTCTTTCATTAGTAATTTATGTTTATTTGATTCCTCTCTTTTTTTAAATGGTGCTTGCTAGAGGTTTCTCAATTTTGTTGATATTCTCAGAGAACCAGCTCCTAGTTTCATTGATTTGTTCTATTTTCTTTAGTTTCTTTTTTTAATTTTTTATATTTGAGAGAGAGAAAGAGAGAGAGAGAGAGAGAGAGAGATTGAGAGAGAGAGAGAGAGAGAGAGAGAGCACACATGAGAATGGGAGGGGCAGAGGGAGAGGGAGACAGAGGATCTGAAGCAGGCTCTGCACTGACTGCAGAGAGTTTGATGCAGAGCTTGAACTCATGACCTGAGCTGAAGTCAGACACTCAACTGACTGAGCCAACCATGTATGCCATCCCTCTGCCTTTTTTAGTTTCTATATCATTTATTTCTGGTCTAATCTTTATTATTTCTTTCATTTTGCTGGTTATGGGTTTTGTTTGTTCTTTTTCTAGCTTTAGGCATAAGGTTAGGTTGTTTATTTGAGAATTGAAAAAAAAATATGTGTATTTATTTTTGAGAGAAAGAGACAGAATATGAGCGGGGGAGGGGCATAAAACGAGGGAAACACAGAATCCAAAGCAGGCTCCAGGCTCTGAACTCTCAGCACAGAGCCCAACGTGGGACTCAAACTCAAAAACTTTGAGATCATGACCTCAGCCAAAGTCAGACACTCTTACCGACTGAGCCACTCAGGACCCCCATCCCTCTTTTTTTAGTTTCTATATCATTTAATGTTGCTCTAATCTTTATTATTTCCTTTATTTTGCTTGTTTGGTGTTTTGTTTGTTCTTTTTCTAGCTCCTTTACATGTAAGGTTAGGTTGTTTTTTGAGAGTTTTCGTGCTTCTTGAGATAGCCCTGTGTTGCTATAACTTCCCTATTAGAGATACTTTTGCTTCATCCCAAAGATTTTGGACCATTGTGTTTGCATTTTCATTTGTTTTTATGTAAATTTTGGTTTCTCCTTTGGTTTCTTGGTTGGTCTATTCATGGTTTTATAGCATGTGCTTAACCTCCATATATTTATGCTCTTTCCAGATTTTTTCTTGTGGTTGATGTCTAGTTTCATGGTCAGAAAAAAAAATGCATGTTATGACTTCAGTTTATTTGTATTTGTTGAGACTTGTTTTGTGGTCTAATATGTGATCTATTCTGGAGAATGTTCCACATGCATTTGAAAAGAATGTATATTCTGTTTTAGGATGGTATGTTCTGAATATGTCTGGTGCAGTGTGTCATTCAAAGCCACTGTTTCTTGGTGATTTCATGTTTTGGATGTTCTGTCCATTGATGTAAGTCAGGTGTTAAAGTCCTTTATGACTGTTGTATGACTACTGATTATTTATTTAAAAAAATTTTAATGTTTTATTTAGTTTTGACAGAGAGAGAGAGAGAGAGAGAGAGAGAGACAGGCAGTGCAAGCAGGGGAGGGGCAGAGAGACAGGGAGACACAGAATCTGAAGCAGGCTTCAGGCTCTGAGCTGTCAGCACAGAGCCCAACACAGGGCTTGAACTCATGGATCATGAGATCATGACCTGAGCCAAAGTCGGATGCCCAACTGACTGAGCCACCCAGGCACCCTTGATTATTTCTTTTTTGTTTGTTATTAACTGTTTTATGTATTTGGGTACTTCCATGTTGGGCGCATAAATGTTTACAATTGTTACATTCTCTTGTTGGTTTGTCCCCTTTGCTATCATATAGTGTATTTGTCTCTTATTACAGATTGTATTTTAAAGCCTGTTTTTTTCCCTGATATAAGTATCGCTACCCTGGCTTTCTTTTGACATCCATTTTCATGATAGATGCTTCTCCATCCCCTCATTTTTAGACCGTAGGTGTTTTGGTCTGAAATGAGTTTCTTGTAGAAAGAATATAGATGGGTCTTGTTTTTTATCCACTCTGTCACACTGTGTCTTTTGATTGGAGTGTTTAGTCCATTTATGTTCAAAATAGTTATCAATAGATAATTTTTTGCCATTTTGTTACTTGTTTTGTGGTTGTGATTTTTTCTGATTCTTTTCTTGCTCTCTTTCATGGTTTGTTGGCTTTCTTTACTGATATACTTGGATTCCTTTCTCTTCATTTTTTGCATATCTATTACTGGTTTTTGATTTGTGTCTGCCATTTAGGTTTGCATATAACATGTCTGCATATAGCAGTCTGTATTAAGTTGATGGTTGCTTAAACCAATTCTTTACTCCTTTCCCTCCTACGTTTTAGGTATATAGTGTCACATTTTGCATCCTTTTATTTTATGAATTCCTTGACTGATTTTTACAGAAATATTTATTTTTACTGCTTTTTTTTCTTTTACTTTTCATACTGTAATTTATGGTCTTCTTTTCTACTCAAAGTGTCTCCTTTAATGTTTCTTATAGGGTTGGTTTAGTGCTCATGAACTCCTTTAGTTTTTGTTTGTCTGAGAAACTATCTCTCCTTCTACTCCAAATGATAGTATTGCTGGATGGAATATTCTTGGTTGCAGATTTTTCCTATTCATCACTTTGAATATATCATGCCACTCCCTTCTGGCTTGGAAAATTTCTACTGAAAAATGCGCTAATAGACTTATGGGATTTTTCCCTATATGTAACTGTCTTCTTTTCTCTTGTCACCTTAAACTTTTTTCTTTATTGTTATTTTTTGACATTTTAATTACTATATGTCTACTATATATTCAACCCTCCTGGGGTTGAATTTTTTGGAGGAATCTCTGTGCCTCCTGGATATGGATATTTGTTTCCTTCCCAAGATTAGTGAAGTTTTCAGCTATTTTTTCTTCAAATAAAATTTCTGCCCCTTACTTCTCTCTTTCTGAAATCCTAACAATGAGGATGTGATTATGCTAGATTGAGTCATTGAGTTCCACAAGACCGTTCTCAATTTACATAATTTTCTTTCTTCTCCTTTGCTCAGCTTGGTTACTTTCCATTACTTTGTCTTCCATGTCATTAATTTGTTCCTCTGCTTCTTCTTGCTTGCTATTTATTCCATCAAGTGTACTTTAAATTTCATTTATTGTGTACTTGGTCTTTGGTTCTTTTTTATCTCTGAGTTAAGGGTCTTACTGATGTTTCCACTCTTGTCTCCAGTCCAATGAGTATCTTTATGATCATTACTTTAAATTCTCTATCAGGCATATTACTTGTTTCACTTTGGTCTCTTGCTGTATTTTGTTCTTGTTCTTTCATCTGAGAGATGTTTTTCTATCTCCTCATTTTGTGTGACTTTCTGTGTCTGTTTGTCTTTGTTAGGAAAGTCCACTAATTCTCTTGGTCTGAATGATAATAGCCTTAAGAAGAAGAGGTCCCATAATGCCCTGCAGTGTAGTGTCCCCTGTTCCCTAGGGCCTGGTGCTTCAGCGAGTGTCTCCTATGTGTGTTGCGTCTGCTGTGCTGATGAGTCTTGGCCTCTTTTTCCTCCAGTCCAGTTTTCTGCAGAGGCTGTCTTTGCCTACTATGGGCAGCACTATGTGCGGTTGTCTACTTGCAAAATGAGACTTACCACCGCTGCTGCTGAAGCTGAGGTCATGCCATTAGAAGCTCCTTCAAGTTGACTTCTGTGTCCATTTGTCATCTCCCTAGAATTCTTTGAGTATGGACTTTTTATTTTCTGAGCCTGAGTATTTCCCAAACTGTAGAGAGAAGGTAATGTTGCCCACATTAGTGCAATGCTTTGAGCCTTTAAAGAAAAAAAAACTCTGAAAATAACTTACACTGTGTGGCATTTAGTAGGCCTTCAAAATGTTAGTTGTCTGTTCCAACTTTGCCTCCTTAATTCTGTCAATGTGAGGCTTCTTACATGAACATGATAGCAGGACTACCAGAGAGAATACTTGGACATGGAACAGCAAGCAAGGATGAGCCCACATTTCTATGATATGTGAGCTTCAGTGTCACTGCTATATGTAGGAGGGTGCTGTGGGATGTAGCTGGGGAAGAGGCACAGTGCCATTGCATGGCTTCCTGTGAACTGAGTGGGGACAAGCAAGTACATGCTTCTCCCTTTTCTCTGCATTTCATGTGCTTTCCCTTCCTCTTGCTTTCCTCTATATTCTGCTGTCTGATCCCTAGATTTTCCCTTCTAGTCGATCATGAGAGAAAGGTGTGGAATGTGAGCCCCCAAAACAGGAGCTGATAGAGAAGAACCAACAATAATGTCCAGTGTGCTAGACAATTTCCTGGAACAAGAGTGAAGAGGTCAGGTTCCCATCATTGGGAAACATTAGGTATATCACTACCCTTCCATCAGGCTCATCTATGCAAGAGTAAAGTGATACCAAATTCCTTCCACCACTCAGGAATATTGTTGAGTTTAAGTGTGATTC
Source organism: Prionailurus bengalensis (assembly GCF_016509475.1). Classification (NCBI taxonomy): domain Eukaryota; kingdom Metazoa; phylum Chordata; class Mammalia; order Carnivora; family Felidae; genus Prionailurus; species Prionailurus bengalensis. Next base: position 84,531,413 of record NC_057361.1, on the reverse strand, counting down.
CATGCGGGAAAGCAATCTGTGACTGTAAGTAGGAGGGAAGAGCTAGTGCCCCTTTGAGTAATTATATTAATGGAAATGCCCTTCATATCACAGAACTCTGCATGGTAGGCATGAAATTAATGTTACACAAATGTCAGATGTTTAGGTCAGGAGTTTTCCAAGTGTGGTTCATGGACCACTTTATGAAAATCACCAAGGAGTGCTTATGGAAATTGCAAATTCTTGGGCTCACCCTAGGTCTGCTGTATCCAAAACAGGGATATATGTGGGAATTGTCTACATTTTGAATAATTTGATTCAAATGATTGGTTCTGGCTCTTTCCAGTTTGAGAAGAATTGCTGTAGATTTGCACCAAAGTGTTCTTAAATTTTGAATCTTTGGCATCTAATTTCTTTGTCAAATATCTCTGTATGCTCCTGTGTGTCAAATAGGTAATAATGCCTTCATTTAGGGCATACATTTTTAGTGATTTATATGTGAGGTTCTGAACTAGGCACTAAACATAGCACAGAGAACAAGACAGGCAGAGTCCCTGGAGCTTTCATGTAAGTTTGGGAAAACTGGCAATGAAGAGGTAAATTATAAGTGGTTCAATTCCATATGGGGATGAGTGCTTTAGGAAAATAAACACATAAATAGAATAGAAAATGATGGGTCAGGGATTACTTAGATTGGGTTGTCAGTAAGGTCTTTCTCAGGAAGTGACATTGGAGATGAGTCCTGGAGGACAAGTGGTAATTAGGCCTGGGCTGGCCTTTTGATCTGTGATGTGTGTGGCATCAATTGTTCCAGGAGCAGATGATGAGCTCTAGTGGCTGGAGCCTGGTAGACAAAGCACAGACGGTAAGAAATGAGGTCTAAAGGGTAGACAGAAGCCAAGTGGCTATAAGGAAAAGTAAAATATTCACACTCATACAGTTTATAAGTGGCAAAACTAGGGTATGGCCCTAGACTGTCTCCAGAGGCCACATTCTAAACCCAGTACACTTAGGAATAATTAAAAAACATGTGTTTAATTATGTCAGCCCACAGTGGGTGATGTTAGGCTGGAGCCACATATTTTTTTAAGTTTATTTATTTATTATTTTAGTAATCTCTACACCGGATGTGGGGCTTGAACTCACGACCCCAAGATCAAGAGTTGCATGCTCTATCGACTTAGCAGACCAGGTGCATCCTGGGGCCATATATTTTTGGGTAAAAGCTGTGCTTGAGTGTGCATTTAAAAAAGTTTTGGAGGGGGTGCCAGGGTGGCTCAGTTGGTTAAGTGTCCCACTTCAGCTCAGGTCATGATCTCATGGTCGTGGATTTGAGCCCTGCGTTGGGCTCTGTGCTGACAGTTTGAAGCCTGGAGCCTGCTTCAGATTCTGTGTCTTCCTCTCTCCTTGCCCCACCGCCACTCACGCTCTATCTAAACCTTTTTTTTAATGTTTATTTATTTTTGACAGAGAGGCAGAGTGTGAGCACAAGAGGAGCAGAGAAAGAGGGAGACACAGAATCTTAAGTAGGCTCCAGACCTCAAGCTGTCAGTGCACAGCCCCCATGCAGGTCTCAAACTTGCTAACTGCAAGATCATGACCTAAGCCGAAGTTGGATGCTTAACTGACTGAGCCACCAGGTGCCCCTATGCTTGAGTACGCATTTTTTAATATATACAGAGGGTATTTATTTAAGGAAAATGAAAAGGTAATAATTATAAAAACAAAAAAGTAATAATTATCGCAGTTAGTATGTATTAGACAACTTGTCTGTTAAAATAATTACTTGGACTTCCACTTTGAATTCTTTTGTTTTATAAACTCAGAGTGCTCTTTGGATGAGAATCACATTATTTTGTGTCTGAGGCCTCACTGGTTGGGTGGCAGGTATGATCTGACCCCTTTTTAAAGGTGAGGCAAGCAGAGGTGTGGTGACTTACCCAGGGTCACCTAGAGTTAGTGGGTTAGGTCTAGGGCAGGGCCACGTATATCTCCTGTCTCATACTCAGTTTTTTTGTCTATCAGACATGGCACTGTATGTAGTGAACCACTTTTCAAGGGCTCAGAGGATATGTGCTTCTCTGAGGTTATTCTGAAGGTAATATAAGAGGACACTAAATATCTTCAAATGAAAGGAAATGAGGTGTTTATTTTCCTCTTCTTTCTTAAACTTGGGAGATTAGAAGAAAAATTTTCTGGAATCATGCAACATGTATTTTTTTGTGTCTGCATCCTTCCAATGAACATAATATGTATCTGTGAGTGTGTGCGTGTGTTTGTGTGATTTACATTATCATTGTCTATAGTTGCAGATCATTCTCATTGGTGTATGGTATTACATTGTAGATATTTTAATATATTTATCTATTAGGATTTGACTATTTTCTAGTTTTTTTAATTTATTAATAATGTTGCTATGAATGTTCATACCTTGTACATACCTTTTGGATGGGGTATTTTCCTTTCTCTTGAGCACATGCCTAAGAGAGGCATTTCTGAGTCATAGGATGTGTGTATGCTGAGCTCAGTAGATATTGCCAACACTTTTTCAAAGTGGTTGTTCCACTCCCTCTCTCTCTCTCTCTCAAAAATAAAAAAAAAAAACTTAAAAAAAAAGGGGGCACCTGGGTGGCTCAGTCATTTGAGAATCTAACTCTTGATTTTGGCTCAGGTCATGATCTCGTGGTACATGGGATCAAGCCCCGCATCAGGCTCCATGCTGCCAGTGCAGAGCCTGCTTGGGATTCACACTCTCTCTCTCTGCCCCTTCCCCACTCATGCCACACTCTCTCCCTCTCTCTCAAAAATAAATAAACAAACTAAAAAAATGTACAAAGTGGTTGTTCCAGGCTATATACCCAATCTCACCAACACTTGATATCTTCCATCTTTTTCATTTTTGTTGTTCAGGTAAGCATGTGGTAGTATCTCATTGTGGTTTATTTTTTAATTTATTTTTTTTAATTTACATCCAAGTTAGTTAGCATATAGTGCAACAATGATTTCAGGAGTAGATTCCTTAATGCCCCTTACCCATTTACCCATACCCCTTCCCACAACCCCTCCAGTAACCCTCTGTTTGTTCTCCATATTTAAGGGTTTCTTGTGTTTTGTCCCCTTCCCTGTTTTTATATATTATTTTTGCTTCCCTTACCTTAGGTTCATCTGTTTTGTATCTTAAAATCCTCATATGAGTGAAGTCATATGATATTTGTCTTTCTCTGACTGACTAATTACGCTTCACATAATACCCTGTAGTTCCATCCATGCAGTTGCAAATGGCAAGATTTCATTCTTTTTGATTGCCAAATTATACTCCATTGTGTATATATATACATATACATATATATATGTATCTTCACATATATATACCATATATATATATATACCATATATATATATATATATATATATATATATATATATATACCACATCTCTATCCATTCATCCATCGATGGGCATTTGGGCTCTTTCCATACTTTGGCCATTGTTGATAGCGCTGCTATAAACATTGGGGTACATGTGCCCCTTCGAAACAGCATACCTGTATCCCTTGGATAAATACCTAGTAGTGCAATTCCTGGATCATAGGGTAGTTCTATTTTTTATTCTCTGAGGAAACTTCATACTGTTTTCCAGAGTAGGTGCACCAGTTTGCATTCCCACCAGCAGTGCAAGAGATCTTCTTTCTCTTGCATCCTTGCCAAGATCTGTTGTTGCCTGAGTTGTTAATTTTAACCATTCTGACAGCTGTGAAGTGGTATCTCATTGTGGTTTTGAGTTGTATTTCCCTGATGATGAGTGATGTTGAGCATTTTTTCATGTGTCAGTTGGCCATCTGGATGTCTTCTTTGGAGTGTCTATATCTGTCATTATAGGCTGATGGAACATTGTAAAACTTGGTAATGTCATCTTCATTCCTAAATTACCCCTTTTTATGGGCAGTAGAAATATTATTATAATTAATAATAATAATTTATTATGAGAAATTCAATTTTAAATTTCATCTAAATTTAATTAACTATAGTTTAAGTGGCCATGAGTGGCTGCTGCCTACTGTATGGGACAGCAGCACATTTTTCTGCACCTTGCTTTTTCACTGAACAATATATCCTGGAGATCACTCCATAGCAATATAGGGAGAGAGTCCTCTCTGTGACAATATTCAACTCCATATGCTTTTATATAAATGTATGCTGATATATTCTTATGTATAGTTGAAATGAAATGAATAACAGCAATGATACAAAGGATGGAGGAAGGAATTAAGATTATTTTATTATTGTGAGGTACTTGCTCTCCCTATGAAGTAGTAGAGTATTAGTTGAAAGTACAGTTGGATTAGTAAATGTATACTGCAAACTCTAGGGCAGCCACTAAAATGAAAAAAAAAATAAAGAGTACTGGAGCACATGGGTGGCTCAGTTGGTTCGGCTCAGGTCATGATCTTGCGGTTCATGGGTTTGTGCCCCGTGTTGGGCTCTGTGCTGACAGCTCAGAGCCTGGAGCCTGCTTCATATTCTGTCTCTTCCTCTCTCTCTGCCCCTCCCCTGCTCCTGTTCTGTCTCTCTTTCTCTCTCTCAAAATTAAATAAACATTAAAAAATTTTTAAAAAGTCCTAAAAAAATAAAGAGTATAATTGATATCCTACGAAAGTAGAGAAAATAGAACCATATAAAATGTGAACTGATGGGGTCTCCAGAGAACTGCTGCCCTTGAATCTGGAGTAGAAGCTTCAACAGCCATCAGGACACATATCCTCAGAAACGGACTCATTCAGGCACCTGATATGAGCTCAGACACTGGCAAGAGGAGCTGAACAGGGAAAGACAGATCCATAAATCACTAAGATTTACTGTTCTATGTTCCCTTACCATGCCAGGCACTAAATTAGTGATGGCTCTAATAGAATTGGTTCATGATCATAATAGCAACATGATATAATGGACTTCTCACAGGGCCTTTTTCTTCTCCTTTCCTCATCTATCTCCCAACAACAAAGTTGAAAATGAGTAAGAAGTGGTCTGAATTCTTGCAGGCATTCGTGATCCTGCAGGAACTGATGTGGGAAACAAAGGCAGAAAGAAATGTCAGATAAAATTAAATTTCCTTATAGCCTGCAGCCCATTGACAAGTACTTGAGGCAGGCAGAGCAAAATGTTTCTCCAGGAACTCCCTAATGTCTTAAGGTTAATGCTTTGCTAGAGGGAGAAAACAACCTCAGCTTGACAATAGCTAGGCCTCCAGGATCCTGAGCCTTCTTTAGCATATGACAATCTCATTGGAAACTTCCCCTGGACTTTACCTCCCCCAACTCCATAGTATGTAACTAGTCTCTCCTCATGGTCCTGGGCAGCTCTTTCGGCCCATGGGTCCTGTCCCCATGCTTTAATAAAATCACCTTTTTGCACCGAAGTAATCTTCAAGAATTCTTTCTTGTTGGCTCTGGGCCCACCACAATCACAAACCTCTCAGGAACCACAGGGCCATGAGCTCGCTCATGTGTTACATTGAGTGTTCTCAGCAATCCTGTGGGTGAAGCATTCTCATCTCCATTTTACTCAGAGTACTTACTTGTCTTCCCTCCTGCATCCCTGCCTTCAGAGGAACACAACTCAGAACACCCCTGGAGCAGTCCACACTCAGAATCTGAGCGGGACCCCAATGGGTTTATCTACTACACAGCGACACAGCTGAGGCACTGAGTCCCCAAACAGGAAACAGGTGACTTGGATATAAATCCCTTTTTCTCTCCACACCCCAGAATGGATCAGCCCCCATGGTGGTGGTGGGGGGAACCTTTGCCGTCAGCTGAGTCCCAAACACCTAGAGGCAGAACCTGGCAATGCCTGTCAAGATCTTTGTGTCTTTATAAAAAGTCTCATCACAATTGCCCTGTTGAAGTCAGGTTTCTATGGCAACCAGGAGTGGTAGGCTGATCTTCCTCACTGGAAATGCCTCCTCACACTCATCGATCCCTGCTCTTCCACTGAAAGCAAAACAGCTTTGCTCTTTGGGCCTCCACGTAAGAAAGGATAGTAACTAGAGGCACTAGAGTGGGACTGCAGCAATTGGCAAATTATGACCAACTTGATGGAAGGAAGAATGTCCCTGATCTCAGGAATTTTGTTTGCCTTAAAGAGACAGACAGTAGGGGAATATTATAAATGCACACAACCCCAGGGAGGTTTCCTAGGGTTCTTGAGATGAGGTAGCTCTTGGAGGAGGAATATGTGAAATCAAAACATGCTAAGGAGTTAGCCTTATATAGCAGAAAACTAAGAGATTGTCTATAATCACCTGAGTCACGTAGAGGCATACAGAAAAATGTCATTTAAGAAGTCGCAGAGTTACTTCAAAGAGGCAGGCCTAAAATATTACCAATGTAATGCCTGAAGTTCCAAAACCTCCCACAAAAGTCCACCAGAGTCATAAGTCAAAGCCAAGCAGCAAGGGTCGTTTATTGCAGGTTCGAACCTGGACCTCTGCGCACTCGTTGCCGGTGACGCTAAGAGGCCTCGATCAGGGTTGGTACAGCGTTTTTATAGACAGAGACAAATAGCACAGGGGAGGTTTCAAATTATGAGGGGCCTGATTAGTTGATTTTAAAGTAAGGACATTTGTTGTTCTCTGATTGGGTGTCCTTTTGAAAGGGCGGGCCTACGCCAGCCGACTCCATCTTGTTCTGTGTCCTTCACCTAGACCACGCCTCCTCCCTTTGAGTGACCTCCCGCTCACCCATTCAAGCTTCCTGATCAAAACACGCCACTTCCCCAGCCAATCGGCTGCCCCTAGACCCCTATAAAACCTTTGTGCTTTTGAAACTCGCTCTCTTTCCCTGGTATCTCACCGCTGCGCCGGTGCAGGTAGGGGATTGAGCTCGAGCTAGCTCGAATAAAGGCTCTTTGCTTTTGCATCGGACTCGGCTCCCTAGAGGTCTTTGGGGATCACGAATTCTGGGCATAACACTTTGTCTGTCCTTTGGCGGAAAGGCTTTGTCCGTTACTTGTGGCAGGAGGAAAAAAGGGGGAAGTGGGAATGGGGTAGGTGAGGAATGTGCTAAGCAAGCAGGTTTACAGAAGTGAGAAATGCCGGTTAGTTTATGTACAATCACTCATTCCATTACATATCAGACTACATTTAGGAAGGTTTACAACCCATTCTACTACACAGCGGGTTACATTCAGGAAAGGCCTCACAATGCTCGTAGCAAACAGCAAGCAAAACAGACTTCTCAGCAATTGTATTTCTTATCAAAGATCCATAATAAGCAGAAAAGAACCTAGCTTTAAACTAAGGCAGGGCTGTCATTTGGATTGTTCCTTTCACCAACAGTTAAGAGGCAGAAACCTAGTCCGTTGAACCATATCCTGGTTTTCCCTGGAAATTCTTATCTTCCATTCCTGATAATTTCTTCAAAAGAGGCACATCCACAAGGAAACACATTTAACCTTTCTATAAACTCACTCCACTATCAAGAGAATCATTTATCAGATTAGTGTGGTTGAAAGGACAAATGAGTTGCAAAATCCAGGCCTGTCCCTTCAAACCTCTTGTTGCAGCTGCTCAGCTGCCCATATGAAACACATGTTTTCTCTGCCCTCAGGGATGGGTCATAAAATCCACAACTTGTCTCCACTTTTCTATGTCTTGCTGGCTCCCAAGCTATTCCTATAGTTGCTGGAAGCCGAGCTATCCCAGCCTGAGTGGCAAGGCCCAGGCTGTGGACGGATTGGTGACTGCAAGGCGGCCCACTGACAGTGAAGCTTCTTGTCCTCCCGCTTTTAGGTAATTTGGCCTTAAAACTACCTGGGGTATTGTCTGTCTGGGAATGGCCCTCGGGAGGCCCCCTGGGAAAAGAAGCATTAGGAAAGAAAATAAGGTTTCGCAAGAAATTGTGCGGCCTTACATTTAGCCCTTGCCATCCCCTATGGAGACTCCTCTACTTACAGGAAGGATACCCTCATACCTTTGCCAGCAAAGAGGGCCTGTAAAGGAGAAACATATGGATTTGAAAGCCTCACTCTGGCGACTAAGGAGTGTATCTCTGGGCACAGGTGACTTCAACCCCTAGGCCCACTTGGCCCCCAGGAGGCATTCCAGATGATGACTGAACCTAGTTGGTTAAGGTACAGAATGGTTCATTGGTTCCTAGGTGCATTGTCTTTCTGAGAATGTATGAGGCATGGGTTTCTAAGGCTTTTTCGGCCCCTTCCTGGCACCTCAGACCGAGGCAAACACATTGTTCTTCTGGCCTCATGTGGTTAGGAGGTCATGTCCCTGTAACTGTTCCACTTGAGGTGTTGAGAAATGGAGGGCCTTTCATGAGAGCAGCAAAGCAAATGCTTTGCAGATTATAGATAAATGCAGATGCATAATGGAATAATGTAAGAAATTAATAATCAAAGGGTATGTGGGAAACTTAGGGGAAAATCACCATGTTATTTCTTAAAGGTTTTTTACACATAGGAACATTTTCAAAGTTAGGTAATGTTAGAAAAACATAGATGACATATGCTACAAGGAAATCACTAGCAAATATAATGCCACGTTTACTACAATAAATCGGCCAGTTGAACACACTGCTGTTGTCTGTGTCCATTTTTATTTTTTTTGTTTTTATTTCAGGTTTTTATTTTAGTTTTGTTTTATTTTCACTTTTTCGCCGACGCCGTTCATCCTTCGGGAACCCCTGGACCTGCTGGAGCTGGACTCCGGCATATAGTCTTGCTCCAAAATGCCTGGCCCATTAAAAGTGCCACAAATGCTTTCCTTCTCAATATCTGGGCTATGAACCAACTAAGAATTCGGACAAAAGAATAAGAAGAAAACTACATTGACTTTATTTCTTATGAAGTTGATATTGGAGAATGTGACTTCGATTTTCCAAAAGGCAGGTGGACTTCCTATGAATGAATCCCAGAACTGGATAAAAGATGCATTTAGTAGTTCTGCACATGGACAGTCAGAAAGGTCAAGGACTGCAATGCATATGCTTCTGCTCTCTGATAAGTGTGCTCAAAAACAGTGGCTATCCCTGCAGCAGAAAAAAGTACTTCAGGACACTTTTCAAAGAAAATTTCTCAGAATAAATAACATCCCTTGTGATTGCACTCACCCAGACATTTTTAAAAAAATTTTTAAAATGTTTATTTATTTACTTTTGAGAGAAAGAGCATAAGCAGGGGAGGGACAGAGAGGGAGACATAGAGTCTGAGGCAGGCTCCAGGCTCTGAGCTGTCAGCACAGAGCCTGATGTGGAGCTTGAACTTCCCAACAGTGAGATCATGACCTGAACCAAAGTTGGACACTTAACCAGCTGAGCCACCCAGGTGCTCCCACGCAGACATGTTCTGTGGAGATGGTCTTCCATGTGTTTCAGGGAGCAATTTGAAGGAATACCCACTCATTAAAAATAACACAGGGGCACCTGTGTGGCTCAGTCGGTTGACTGACTCTTGATTTTGGCTCGGGTCATGATCTCACGTTTCCTGGGATCGAGCCCTGCATCAGGCTCTGCACTTGCAGCACAGGGTCTGCTTGGGATTCTCTCTCACTTGTTCTTGCTCTGCCCCTCCCTTGCTTGCTTTCTCTCTATCTGTCATAAATAAATAAACATTTACAAATAACAAAAACATGATTGCTGTGGATGGTTATCTTCTGGAAGATTATTGGAGTAAATTTATAAATTCCAGAAATAGGATGAAATTGATACATCATTTAAATTTCTCCAGAATTCCATTCAAGAAACAAGTAAGTGTTCCAAATCTATATCTACTCATAAACACACATGTAGACAATACCCTCTATAGATAGATAAAACTGCGGTTAGGACATACGAGAAAATAATATCCTATTCATATATATGTAACAAAACTATAAAGAAATATATTAAGAACAAAAATTCAGATTTTTATGAGGGATGTGCCCTGGATAAGGAGGTTAGTGCAGTCAGAAAAGTTCAAATGACTTACAGTTATATGAAATATTTTATTATTTAATAGGAAGATATAGGAGTATGTTCTATCATTTTTATGATTTCTGTGTAAAATGTTTTATAAGAAGCAACTTTTTTATTAGATTTCATTATGATTTTTAAAATGATTCCTATTAATTTAGAAATCATGGGGAAAATAGTTCAGTCCATCATGAGATATAAAATTAATCTGCAATTTTAACATTCATTAATTTTTTAAAAAGAGTATCACATTTGTGTATTTCTTCCAATTACATTCTCTGTGCATGCATGTATAATGTATATTCATTATGATTGGTTTCACATATGACATAACATTTGTTAAAGGTCATGAAACCTGAGATTAAATTTTTCCAAGTTGGCAAGCAATGCTGAGTTCAAAGTCCCTGTCTCTAACCATTAGGTTTACAATCCTTTCCTGTGTTAGGTCTGAGGCCAGCACAGGAGACATGACTATCCATGGTACTATAGTCATGGACTGATCTGGTATTTGGGACCTAGGTCTCCTGGTTTTAGTCAGTTGTATGGCAGACTCATCTTAATATTCTGTTATTCTGTACTGTATCCTTTCTGCCCTCAAAGTAAGGTTGTTATTCCAGTGTCAAAATGGAAGGTAAACAGAACAGAAAACATAAAAAGAAAAGGTCATGATTTGCTTCTTCATTTCCACCATCTTCAGGTAATTCATCCTATAAAGAAATATCACCAAAGTTTACCCATCAAGACATCTTTTTGTGGGTGAAAGAATACAGTGAGGACCATACATATATTTGCTTAAATGTTATGTATCAGGTGCTTTCTTTTTGTAATTTTTAAATATTTCTGAGACAGCACAAGCGGGGGGGATCAGAGAGAGAGAGGGGGACAGAAGATCTGAAGCAGGCTCCACGCTGACAGCAGCTTCAGCTCAGCGAGCTCCATGTAGGGCTCGAACTCATGAACTGTGAGATCATTACCTGAGCTGAAGTCAGAAGCTCAACTGGGATACAACTTGGCCACCCAGGTGCCCCTATATCAGATGTTTTCTAAAGGTTTGTTCATTTCTCATAACAGCTCTCTGAGTTAAACATCAATATGCTTATTTTACAGAGGAGCTAGTTCAAGCTCACAAAGAGTAACTCGCTACTTCAGTGCCACACATATCTTTAGAGGCAGGAGTGTAGCTCTACAAAATATGTTCATTTACATATATTCCTTCCCCCAAATTATTACGTTATATATATTTTATCCAACTAGTCTTTTACACTCAGCATGATAGCCCAGGATATTAATTTGTATTCTTTAATTTATTCTAACTTGGCATATTTTTACAGATTAATGAGCACATATATTGCATGTTATGTGAATTATCTGTTCTTATAACTGTACATTTCTATATTCATTAGTAAGTCTTCATTCCATATGAAGGGTATTAAGTAGGGTATGTAAAGATTTAATATAAAAATACCAGGAACAAAACAATAACCATTCTAAAGATTAAGTAAAAACAGACAAAATGAAACACACTCTCTAGTCTAAGAGTGTATCTTTTCATGAGTTTATAAACAATTTGTTTCAACTGAAAACAAATGATAAGACATTTGATTATATCAGTAAATGCAAATGCACTTACTCACCTGGTAATAGTAAAAGTTTTCAAATTGTCTAATGTAGGAAAATCCAAAACTATACTTTTTTCCAGAGACATATATATCAGGCAGTTGTCAAAAATAAGAAACAAGGAGCTATTAGAGAGAGTAGATCTGTGATCAATATGGATTTAAAAAGACAAATAAAGCAGTTTCTAATGCTGAAGACTAACATTCACAAGAAAGATGTGCAAAATTGATACACATATACCCAATCACACAGAAAAATATTCATAAAAAACTACAGTAGGGACAAGGGAAAAAAGAAGCAGCACACTAATAATAAATGATTCTAAGACATGTCCCTTAATTCAAATATGGTCAAGTGGAGAAATATTTAGTCATTTTAGAGAAGACCTAATGAGACAAGACCCTTATTTTTCAGAAGAATATGGATAATTCATGAAAATTTATTCTGTCTGAGGCTGTTAAATCTTGAGCTCAAATGGAAATACAAATTAAAGTTGCTGAATATCAATGCAATCCCTATCAGAATAACACCAGAATTCTTCACGGAGCTAGAACAAATAAGCCTAAAATGTGTATGAAACCAGAAAAGACCCTGAGTAGCCAAAGCAATCTTGAAAAAGAAAACCAAAGCAGGAGGCATCACAATCCCAGACTTCAAGCTACACTACAAAGCTGTAATCATCAAGACAGTATGGTACTGGCACAAAAACAGACACCCAGATCAATGGAACAGAATAGAGAACCCAGAAATGGACCCACAAACGTATGGCCAACTAATCTTTGACAAAGCAGAAAAAACTATCCAGTGGAATAAAGACAGTCTCTTCAGCAAGTGGTGCTGGGAAAACTGGACAGCGACATGCAGAAGAATGAACCTGGACCACTTTCTTACACCATGCACAAAAATAAACTCAAAAAGGATGAAAGACCTCAATGTAAGATAGGAAGCCATCAAAATCCTTCTAGGAGAAAGCAGGAAGAAACCTCTTTGATCTTGGCCACAGGAACTTCTTATTCAACACGTCTCTGGAGGCAAAGGAAACAAAAGCAAAAATGAACTACCGGGACCTCATCAAAATAAAAAGCTTCTGTACAGAGAAGGAAACAATCAGCAAAACTAAAAGACAACTGAGAGAATGGGAGAAGATATTTACAAATGACATATTAGATAAAGGGTTAGATCCAAAATCTACAAAGAACTTATCAAACTCAACACCCAAAAAATGAATAATCCAGTGAAGAAATGGGCAAAAGACATGAATGGACAATTCTCCAAGGAAGACATCCAGATGGCCAACTGACACATGAAAAAATGCTCAACATCGCTCATCATCAGGGAAATACAAATCAAAACCACAATGAGATACTACCTCACACCTGTCAGAATGGCTAACATTAACAACCAGGCAACAACAGATGTCGTTGAGGATGCAGAGAAAGAGGATCTCTTTTGCATTGTTGGTGGGAATGCAAACTGGTGCAGCCACTCTGGAAAACAGTGTGGAGGTTCCTCAAAAAATCGAAAATAGAGCTATCCTGTGACCTAGCAATTGCACCACTAGGTATTTATCCACAGGATACAGGTATGCTTTCTCGAGGGGACACATGTGCTCCAATGTTTATAGCAGCACTATCAACAATGGCCAAGGTATGGAAAGAGCCCAAATGTCCATCGATGATGAATGGATAAAGAAGATGTGCCACACATATACCTACAATGGAGTATTACTCAGCAATCAAAAAGAATGAAATCTTGCCCTTTGCAACTACATGGATGGAACTAGAAGGTATTATGTGAAGTGAAATTAGTCAGAGAAAGACAAATGTCATATGACTTCAGTCATATGAGGACTTTAAGAACACAGAACATAAGGGAAGGGAAGCAAAAATAATATAAAAACAGGGAGAGGGACAAAACATAAGAGACTCTTAAATATGGAGAACAAACAGGTTACTGGAGGGGTTTTGGGAGGGGGGATAGGCTAAATGGGTAAGGGGCATTAAGGAATCTACTCCTGAAATCATTGTTGCACTATATGCTAACTAATTTGGATGTAAATTTTAAAAAAAGAAAAAAAACTGCCAAATATGATGAGGATAATGATAATGAAAATACAACATACCAGGGGCGCCTGGGTGGCTCAGTCGGTTAAGCGTCCGACTTCGGCTCAGGTCATGATCTCACAGTCCATGGGTTCGAGCCCCGCGTCGGGCTCTGTGCTGACAGCCCAGAGCCTGGAGCCCGTTTCAGATTCTGTGTCTCCCTCTCTCTTTGCCCCTCCCCTGTTCATGCTCTGTCTCTCTCTGTATCAAAAATAAATAAACGTTAAAAAAAAAAAGAAAAAAAGAAAATACAACATACCAGAATCTATCTAAAGCAAATGTCAAGGGATGTTTGACACATTAAATATCTATATGAGGGGTGGTAAATAGGCAAAAGGGTGAAGGGGGTCTAAAGGTATAAATGTGACTTAAAAATAAATAAATCATGCAGATTAATGTTAGATATGGTGACTATAATTAATAATACTGCTTACATATCTGGAAGTTACTAAGACAGTGGATCTTAAAATTCATCACAGTACAAATTTTGTATCAATGTACAGTGAGAGATGTTAACTGGACTTATTATGGTGATTATTTAGCAAAATATACAATTGTATATACAATATACATTTGTATATACATTATACTGTACACCTGAAACTAATATAATGTTATATGTCAATTATACCTCAATAAAGAAACGAGAAATGGGTACAGGTGGTCAAATGCTACAGGCATTCAGTTATAAGATAAATAAGTTCTGGAGATGTAATGTATAGTATGGTAACTACAGTTAACACCTGGTGGCCGTGACTTGCCTTGACAGTCAATGGTGGGTGTGCAAAGGGCAGTGCAGGGCAGAAGAGGGGGTAAGTGACTGGGAGAAAATGAGGTAGGGTCTACACAGCTGTGCAGGAAGGAGGTGGGAGAAGGTCCGGCAGCCTACAAATGGGTAAGGGTAATGGAGGGTAAACACCCTATTATCTGATAGGGACCCTCTGTGTAGTCCTCAGTGCACATCAGCTGACAGTGATGGGGAATAGACAAATCAATTAGCACGGTGTAGTTGGGTCAGCGTATAATATCTCTGCTTTATTATACAGAGGAATCTTCCAATTATAATTGGTAAAATAGTAAATAAACCATTTCATATTTTTACTCTTTGTATAATGTACTTCTTTCCATTAAAGAACAAAAACAAACAAAAACAAAAATGGAGATAAATGTGATGTGACCTGGTGGTCAGAGCCAGGATGGAAGATCTGAGTGCCTCAGACCTGAGGCTCCACAACGTGGAGGATGGGGATTGAGAGTTTGTCTTCATGGGATCAGCCAGTTTTTAGATTTTCACTTACCTGGAACAATGCTTTGTATCCATCACTCTTCTAGGATATTAAAAAAAAACTTTTTTATATCCTGGGATATATATACAATTGAGATTGGAGGCCCAACTCCAATCTGATTAGAGAGTAAGTCTACAACTGTGACCACGTATTGGATGTAGTAGAGCTGGAGAGCACATAGAAACATACACACGTACACACAAACACACAAGCACTCACACAGAGTCATCTCAAATTTTTAAAAAGAGAATACAGGATGGTTTTAAAAATCAAGTGTTCTTTTTGTTGATTACATCATTCAACTTGAAAATTATATGCCCCTCTTGATATGAAATGACACTCTGACACTTCCAGGGGCAGTTGATCCAGATAAAATTATTTCTTGGAAACCCTTAACTATGTGTCTACCAGCAACTGTCTTCTCTCCCTTGCATAGATATGTAAACTGTCTTATCCTGAATAACTTGGAAATTGACCATATAACTCAACTGAGTAGCCATATATACCACACCACTATGTTTTGTCAATAGATTTGGTGTATTCTGATCTCCAGATTGAGACCTAGGATTATTATTTTTTTATTATTAAAATTTTTTTTAAGTTTTTATTTAAGTTCCAGTATGTTAACATACAGTGTAATATTAGTTTCAGGTGCACATATAGTGATTCAATATCTACATAAAACATCCGGTGTTCATGACAAGTACACTCCTTAATCCTCTACCTATTTAACCCATACAATCACCCACATCCCCTCTGGTAAACCATCAGTTTGTTCTCCATAGTTAAGAGTCTCTTTCTTGGTTTGCCCCTCAATATCTTTTTTTTTTTTTTAATATTTGCTCATTTGTTTTGTATCTTAAATGACACATATTGGTGAAATCATATGGTATTTGTCTTTCTCTG
Organism: Prionailurus bengalensis; assembly: GCF_016509475.1. NCBI lineage: Eukaryota > Metazoa > Chordata > Mammalia > Carnivora > Felidae > Prionailurus > Prionailurus bengalensis. The sequence continues at coordinate 84,515,564 of NC_057361.1, read as the reverse complement.
GCTGACATATTTCGCTTAGATCAATACTATCTAGTGCCATCCTTGTTGCAAATGGCAAGATTTCATTCTATTTGATGGCTGAGTAATATTCCATTGTAGATATATAGCACACCTTCTTTATCCATTTATCAGTCAGTGGACATTTGGGCTCTTTCCATAATTTGGCTACTGTAGAGAATGCTGCTATAAACGTCAGGGTTCATCTATCCCTTTGGATTCATATTTTTGTAATCTTTGAGTAAATACCTAATAATGAGATTGTTGGATTGTAAGGTAGTTCTATTTTTAACATTTTGAGGAAACTCCATACTGTTTTCCAGAGTGGCTGCACCAAGTTTGCATTCCCACCAACAGTACAGGAGGGTTCCCCCTTTCTCGGCATCCCCCTTCAACACCTGTTTTTTTCCTGTATTGTTAATTTTAGCCATTCTGACTGGTGTGAGGTGATATCTCATTATTGTTTTGATTTGCATTTCCCTGATGATGAGTGATGTTGAGCATCTTTTCATGTGTCTGTTAGCCATCACGATGTCTTCTTTGGAAAAAAAATAGCTATTGAAGGCTTCTGCCTCTTTTTCAAACTGGATTATTTATTAAGTGTTGAGGTTTATAAGCTCTTCATATATATATATGTATATATATATAGGATACTAACCTCATCAGATATGTCATTTGCAAATATTTTCTCCTATTCTGTAAGCTGCTTTATAGTTTTTTTTATTGTTTCCTTTGCTGTGCAGAAAAAGTTTTATTTTCATGACATCCCAATAGATTATTTTTGCTTTTGTTTCCCTTGCCTCAGGAGACATATCTAGCAGGAAGTTGCTATGGCCAATGTCAAAGAGGTTACTAGGTTTTTCATCCATTTTGACTTTATTTTTGTGTAGGGGGTAATAAAATGGACCAGTTTAACTCTTTTGCTGTTCAATCTTCCCAACACCATTTGTTGAAGAGGCTGTCTTTTTCCCACTGGATGTTCTTTCCTGCTTTGCTGAAGATTAATTGGCCATATAGTTGCGGTTTCATTTCTGGGTTTTCTATTCTGTTATACTGATCTATCTGTCTATTTTTGTGCCAGTACCATACCGTCTTGATCACTACAGCTTTGCAATTTAATATAATTTGAAGTCTGGAATTGTGATGCCTCCAGCTTTGTTTTTCTTTTTCAAGGTTGCTTTGGTTATTTGGGCGTTTTGTGGTTCCATACAAATGTTAGGATTGTTTGTTCTAGCTCTGTGAAAAATGCTGGCGGGATTTTGATAGGAATTTCATTAAACATGTAGATTGCTTTGGGTAGTGTAAATATTTTAAAATATATTAGACACGACAGGATATATACATATATATACATATATATGTATATATATGTATGCATATATATATGTATGTATGTATATATATATATTTGTCAGTCCTTGACATTTATGACTATCCTTCTGCTGCACTGATTGGTGGAAAGGTCTGCTTAATTCTGGGATTCACTAATAGGAAGCTTTCCCACCTTGTGACAAATCCAAGCCACATTCTCCAACATCACCTTTATAAGGAACAAAATCAATGCATTTCCTTCTTACTCTTTTATCCTACCTCTTAGTTGGTTTAGAAACCACATGTGGAAAAAGGAGGCATTTTGGAGGCCCTAGAGGCCCAAGCATTTTGGAGGAGAACATAAGGATAGGTTGGGATCCAACAAGATATAGATAAGGGGGGAAGAGCTGTGGATGTATTTTTAGATGCACTCCTGAGAGACGAGGAAACATTTTGCCCAATAAGGGCAGTTTGTTACAAGAGTTTTGAAGGAAGAGGCCTGAGCTGTGCAATCCATTTGTCCTTCCAACCTCACTAATCAGGTAGATAATTCTCTAGATAGAGAAGTGAGTGTATAGAGAAGTTAGGTGTGTTTGATCATAGATGTCCCTACAACTGGAAGAAATTACTGAGGATAGAGGATGAGATTTCACCAGTAAAGTCAATATATGGTTCATTTGACTATGTTGCTGCTTCCTAACTGACTGTAATAGTTTAGTCCTGCCTGTCTGAAATACCTGTACCTCTTAAATGACATTTTTTTTTGTGTGTATGCATCTAGATCATTCAGTCATGTGATTACAGACAATCTCTTAGTTTCCTGCCACAGATGGCTAACCACTTAATGTGGTCTTGATTTTACTTGTTCACCCTCCAGGGGCTACCTCATCTCCAAGAATCCCAGGATAACTCCCAGGGTCTCTGTGTACTGATAATACTCCCTTACTCTCCTTTTGAAACAATCAGACAAAATTGCTGACAACAGGGACATGCTTTGTGCCATTAATGTGGGCAGAATTACCCCAAATTAACTGAGTCCCAGTCTAGTGTGTCTAATTAGTATGTTTTGTAACATGGTGACCTAAAGTGTCTTAATAATTTCCTTTCAGTGATTCCAGAAAACTCTGGTGGGTTTGTATCACAAAACCTCCCTCCTGATTTCTTTTTCTTTTTCTTTTACATAGGCTCTACACCCATTGTGGGGTTTGAACTCATGATCCTGAGATCAAGAGTTGCATGCTTTATCAATTGAACCAGCCAGGCACCTCCCAATTTCCTTTTCTTATATTTCAAGCAAGAGTTCAGGCTTTTGTCACAAGGTGGCACCAAGGTACCACCATCATCAAACCGCACTCCCAAGAACTGTCTGCAAGGAGTGAAAAAAAAAAAAAAAGAATTATTTCTCTTAAAACCAGGGTTTGTACTTATGAAGAATGATTCAAATTCTGTGTGAAGTAACTGCTAGGTCTAAAAGATTATGAAAACATCTACTCCAGGGCCTGCAGACCATGAAATACCTGGTGGCACTGGCATGCATTGCCAGTCTGCGGCAGATGTGCAAAGGACAGTGCAGGGCAAGACTGGGAGTAGGTGACTAAGAGAAGATGGGGTGTCAGAACAGGGTCTGGATAGCTGTGTCCTGTGTCATGGACAGGGGATGGCAGACAGGGTGGGAGGAGGTTTGGGCAGTCTGTACAAGGGTGGGGTAATGGAAGGTAAGCACCCCGTTCTCTGGTAGGGAACCTCTGTACAGTCCACATTGCACATCAGCTGACATTGATAAGGGAAAAGACAAATCAATGAATATGACATAGTTTAGGGTCAATAGCAAATGGAACTGCTTTAATATACACATATGAATTTCCAACAGAATTGGTACCATGGTAAATAAACTGTTTCATGGTTTTTTTAATTCTTTGTAAACTGTAGTTATTTCAATTAAAATGGAACAACAAAAATGATAAATGTGATGTCACCTGGTGATGAGATCCACGATGGCAGATCTCAGAGTCTCAGACCAGGGGCCTCTACAAAAGAGAGCAGGGCTGGAGGCTGGGAGCTTGAGTTCATGAAATTAGCCAGCTTAGTGGAGATTTTTACTTAACTGGAACAATCCTTCTGTATCTATTTTCTAGGACATAAAAAAACACTTCCCTGGTATATTTAAACCTGAGATTGGATGTCCAATACCCATCTGAACTGAGCACAAAGTTGAAACTGTTGTTGTATATGAAGGTGGTAGAGCTGGAGGGGACACAACACACACACAGACACAGAGAGTAAAATCAAAAATTTTTATAGAAAAACAGACTGGTTTAATTTATAGAGTCAAGAGTTGTTTGTTCTTGATTACAGAATTCAACAGGAAATTACATTCACCTCTTGATACAGAAATGGCACCCTGTCTCTTCTTTTGGATAGTTGATCCAGGTGTAATTATTCCTGGGAAACTCTTAACTATGTGTCAGCCACCGATTACTCTTTCTTATTTCTTAAGTAGATATGTAAACTCTCTCTTATCCAGAATAACTGGGAAATGAAGTATCATCTTCAACTGGGCAGCTATATACAGTATAGTACCACTGATCTCTCAATGGATTTGATATATTCTGAGAATGAGATCGAAACCTTGAATTATTTAACCTGTATTTGATAATCCCCAAAGCATTTCAGCTTCTGGCAAGGTCTAAGTGTCACTGATTTTTCTGAACAGTATTAAGTAATAGAAAACCTGTGCTAATTCTGTTTTGGATCTGGGTATTCACTCTGAAAACAGTATTATTATAATAAGGTTTTGACACATTTACTCTGAATGTCATTCTGTAGGCTTAAAATGAATGGCACAGGGAACTTGAGTTTGCTTACCCATAGTTGCTTCATTTTTGGTAATGAAAATGTATTATTTGTGTAAAGAACATCATAAAACACTATGAAAAAATTAAAGGTAAAATGCAGGGTGTTTTGTTCCCAAGAAAAAAAGTTTACAGTGGTTAGAAGTCAGGTTGACTGCACATAACAATTAGGTATGATTTATAATGCTTTTTACACAGACTGAATTTTTGCTAAGTATTCTATAATTTCACTGGCTTCAGTTTCCCACCTTTTTCTGATTTTCATTACTGGAATCACCAGTCTTCAGCCATGAGTTCCTATTCAACATCATCTAGTGTCCACTGACCCACTAGTGCCCAACTGTCAGCTATGAAGCTTCCCCTCTGTCTTTGAAGCTTTGTTGGTGCCTGTGGGCATAACCATGGTGATTCCAGTCATCTGCCTCTACATCGCTTGTGATTCATTGGTGGCATTATCTTGACCCAAAAATCAGACTAAATGCTCTGAGGACCACAGGTATTGAGGAAGTACTGGGATTCTGAACTCACACAAGATGCATCTAATGTGCGTAGATAGAATACTTGTTGTAGCACAGCTTTAAAAGGGAGAAACACTGAAAAACCCTCAACAAAGTAGGTTTAGTGGGAACATACCTCAAAATAATAAAGGCTATATGTGAAGAGCCAACAACTAACACCATCCTCATTGGGAAAAAGCTGACACCCTTTACTCTAAGGGAAGGAATAAGACAAGGATGTCCACTCTCACCACTTTTATTCAACAGAGTACATGAAGTCCTAGACATAGCAATCAGACAACAAAAAGAAATAAAAAAACACCCAAAAAGAATGAAGGAAAATTTTCACTCTTTGCAGATGACATGATACCATATATAGAAAACCTAAAATACTCCACTAAAAAATTGCTAGAGCTGTTAAATGAATTCAGCAAAGTCACAGGATACAAAGTCAATGTACAGAAATCTGTTGCATTCCTATATGCTAATAATGAAGCCACAGAAAAAGAAACAAAGCAATCCCATTTATAATTGCACCCAAAATAATAAGATAGCTAGGAAGAAACCTAAGCAAAGAAGTGAAAGACCTGTACTCTGAAAACTATAAAACTGATGAAAGAAATTGAAGATGACACAAAGAAATGTAAATACATTCCATGCTTATTCTTTGGAAGAACAAAGGGATAATAAGTGTTGTATAGCCTGTAGAGTAAATGAAACCCTTGTGTACTGTTGGTGGGAATGTAATTTGGTGCAACCACTATGGAAGGAGCTCAAAAAAATTAAAAATAGAGCACCATACAATCTAGGAATCCTACTTTTGAGCATTTTTTCCAATGATAACAAAACACTAACTTTAAAAGATATATGAATTCCAAGTTTATTGCAGTATTATTTACAATAGCCAAGATATGAAAACAATGTATGTGTCCATTGATGGGTGAGTGGATAAACAAAGTGGTATATATTCCGTATATACAGTGGAGTATTATTTAGCCATAAAAGAATGAAATCCTGCAATTTTTGACAACATGGTTGTAACTTATGGGCATTACACTAAGTGAAATAAGTCAAACAGAGGAAGACAAACACCATATGATCTCACTTACATGTGTAATATAAGAAAATAAACAAAAACAACTAAGCAAAAAAAAAATCCCCTGAGCTCATGTATATAAACAACACACTGGTCGTTGCCTGAGGTGGTGATTGAAGGCTGGGTGAAATGGGGATGAGGTCAAAAGGTACATACTTCTAGTTATAAAATTAGTAAGTCATGGTGGTATTATGTACAGCATTCTGACATAGTTAATAATACTCTTTTGTACATTTGAAAGTGTCTATGAGTGCAGATCTTGAATGTTCTCATCACACAAAAAGTCTATAACTATGTAGGGTAATGGATATTAACCAGACTTTTGTGGTGATCACTTTATGACAGAGATATAATTATCAAACTATTATGTTTTACACACAAATTAAAAGTAATGAGGGGGTTATTTGTCTTCTCTTTCTCACCATAATCAATAATAACCTACAAAGAAATGGCATCAGAGCTAATCCAGCATATCCATTTGTATACATTTCCTTACCTGCTGTGTCAAATCCCAATGACTTCTATGAGTTGGTCATAGTTAAGTCATTTCTTTTGTTGACAGGAGAACACAGGAAACACCATAAATATATTTGCTAAAATTTCACGGTATTACTTGTCAGATACTTTCTATTGTTTTGTTTTTTTTTTGTTGTTGTTTTTCATTTCTTTTGTTGACGGGAGAACACAGGAAACACCATAAATATATTTGCTGAAATTTCACAGTATTACTTATCAAATATTTTTATTGTTTTTTTTTTTCATTTCTCTTCACAACAGCCCTATGAGGGAAGTATCAAACTGCCCATTTACAGATGACCCACTACAGTGACACACATATCTATGTAGAGGCATCTTTTTCATTTTCTACAGGTTATTTTTCCTAATGAAAAGGCATAATTTCAGATACAGAAACAAAAACTTTTCTTCAAACCTATTATGAGACAGTAACAATAGTGTGATCCCAATGCTCTTTGAAAAGTTCCTATGTGTATAAAAAAAGAAGAAAAGAACATATACATAGTTTCATTTCCTACTTATGGCTACATTACATCACATGTTTATTAAATGTGAATACATATCTACTGTATGGCAGGCACTGTCAGTCCAGTTCCACATCTGCATTCACATTTTCCCTCTCTTGATATGTAGATTAGATAAGTAGAAATGTCCACAAGCAGCAAGATAAATGTTAGTGTCCACCCAATCGAGTGGTGAGGTTTGGTTTCAAACGGATTCCATTTCAAGCAAATTTAGCCTAAGCTTGACCCTGAGTCCTGGAAAATTATCATCTAAACAGGAAATAACAATGTTGGGCAATGGGAGGTTGTGCCTTGGGAAACTGAGGCAAATTGTAACCCGGACCTCCCGTCCTCTTGAATAACACCAACAGGCTATGACTTTCTCCTGAGGAGACCTCACTGTGAAATACAGAATCAAGGATGAGTAACACTTGTGTGGTTTTAGTCTTGTTTCTCTTATGGGTGCAAACTACAGGTTTTACTCTCTCTTTATTCCATGGCCAGGTTGTATGGTAGAGTTTGGAAATGATGTTGTATCTGTCTTATGTCTAGGAGATTGGTCCCTCTCAATTAGTCCTCTGAGGGGTCCATCTGAGGTGACATGCAGTTTCTGCTTCATTTAAGACCACATCTCCCAGTATGGGAGGAAGAGGAGAAACCAGGTTCTCAACTATAAGAAGAAAACCAGGACCTTGACTTCGGCATCCAGTTCTGTTGACTCAGTGACATAGCTTTCACAGACTTCTCACAAGAAGTCACCTCCCCAACTATTCCTCTTATGCCTGACACCACAATATGATCCATGTCTGTTTCATCTGTCTCCTGTCCACAGAAGTACACTTAGTGAAATTCTTCTCTAAACCCGTGGTGCAGGAAACTTTTCCAGCTATGTCTAAAAACCCAGAAGCAACTAGGGAAAGACTGATGTATTTAAGTTCATTTAAACATTATGTGGCAAAAGCAAAAAGCATCAGAAAACTGAATTGAAAAATTACATATTGTGAAAAATATTTATAATTTATATCACAAAACGTTTTATCCATAATACATAAAGAGTCATGAAAAAGTGAAAGCAAAAATATATTCAAAACACACCAAGAGAGAAATAGAGGCAACAGATACAAACAGGTTTTGACCAAAAAAATGTCTTTAACTGTAAAAATTCCTCAAGTTAACTCATGATAAGACATGCAAGGAAAAGAAAATCATTATCTCTTCTTATCAATATGATATTCTGTAAGGATATAAGCATTCTCATACATCATTAAATAATGTAAAATGGTACAGACCCTGTGGATGGGATTTGTAACATCTAGTGAAATTACATTATTTCCTCTTTGAACCAGTAACCTGGATTAACCAGTAATCCTTTAGGATTATAAAAATACATCTTATAAAAAACAATGGAAAATACAAAAATACACAAATACAGGGATATTCCTTACAGAAAACATTGTAACAGCAAAAACCTAAAAATAAGACAGATATCCACCAATAGAGGGCTGGTTAAATAAGATATGACACATCTACATACTGGCATACTATGCAACTAGAAAAACAATGAGGGTTCCCTCTCTGTACTGCTGTGAAGTAATCTCCAGGATATATTGTTTGGTGAAAAAAGTAAGGTAGAGCTGCTGCTGTCCAATAAAGTAGCCACAACCACACAGGGCTATTTCCACTTGAATGAAAAAAATTAGTTCCTTAGTCAAAGTTGCCTTATTTTAGGTGCTGAACACATGCACGTAGCTAGTGACTACCATGTGGGACAGCACAGACACAGAGTATTTTCATTTCTGCAGAAATGTTTATTGCATAGCACTGGTATAGAATATGCTGCCTTTTACTCATAAATGGGGGAGAAAACTAATATACATATTATAATTGATTATATTCTTTAAATCTGGAAGGTTAAAATAGAAACATTTATAAAAATGATCACCTATGAGGTGACAAAAGAGCAGCCCAGGATGTAAGGAGATGATGTAGATTATCTTAAAATTTATAATACCTATATAAAGGTTCCATGCACTGAAAGGCACAAGAAATAATGACCAACCCAGTAAAATGACCAACTCCAGTTTTCCTGTGACATAGTACCTTATTGGTGCTGACCAGAAAATTCCTGACTCATAAGATAACATTTCTGGGGAAGGTTGACAGTATAATTAGGTTGGGTATCAAGCTGCACTTTGAAGACTTGGCTTGGTGTAAGTGACTCCATGTTAGGCCTGTAGTTTTCTTTTTGACACCACATAAAGAGATACGGGCCAGGACTAACATCACCCACTGTGGGATGACACAATTCAACAAATGTCTCTTTCTTTTTCCTGAGTATATCGGTTATGAGTGTGCGTTCTTTTTTAAAAGTTTTGTTTTTGGGGCGCCTGGGTGGCTCAGTCGATTAAGCGTCCGACTTCGGCTCAGGTCATGATCTCACGGTCTGTGAGTTCGAGCCCCGCGTCGGGCTCTGTGCTGACCGCTCAGAGCCTGGAGCCTGTTTCAGATTCTGTGTCTCCCTCTCTCTCTGACCCTCCCCTGTTCATGCTGTCTCTCTCTCTCTCAAAAATAAATAAACGTTAAAAAAAATTTAAAAAAGTTTTGTTTTTAATGCTTATTTATTTTTGAGAGAGAGAGAGAAACAAAACGTGGACAGGGGAGGGGCAGAGAGAGATGGAGACACAGAATCTGAAGCAGGTTCCAGGCTCTGAGCTGTCAGCACAGAGCCTAATGCGAGGCTTGAACCCACAAACTATGATATCATGACCTGAGCAGAAGTCAGACGCTTAACCAACTGATCCACCCAGGTACCCCCTGAGTATGAGTTCTTGAGACAGGCTAGGTTTAAACCCTACTTCTGCACTTACAAACACTGTGAATTTAATGACTTTCACTTCACCTTACACTCACTCATTTGTCTCATCTGCAAAATTGGATTATACAGTACTGACCATAGAAGAAAAAGGTTAAAACAAAATATATCATATTTTGATTTTTATAAGAATGAATAATGAAGAATCACATCACTTTTAAATTTTCCCTGCAGAAACATTGGGATATAGGCTCTCTTGGGACAATGACAAAGTCAAAGAACATCTTTGTGCCTGTTTCCTGTTCTGTAAAATGGGGAAAAGAATTGGACCTTTTTCATGGGTTGCCATCTTGAAAATTGATCAATTATTACTATATACTGAGAAAATGGCAAGGCACAAAGTACCAACTCAATAAATTCAAGATATTTTTATAAATACATGCAAATTCGGTTCTTACAATTTTAATAGATTTAAAAAGGTCTGTAACATTGCTTAATAATCTTATAACTGAATCCTATGTACCAACTGATGCACACATTACTCATATTTCAAGTTTTCCTTAATCCCCATATCCTATTTAACCCATCCCACCACCCACCACACCTCTGGTAACCATCAATTTGTTTTCTGTAGGTGAGAGTCTGTTTCTTGGTTTTCCTCTGTATTCTGTTGCCCTATGATCATTTGTTTTGTTTCTCAAATTCCAGAGTTAAATCATACGGTATTTGTCTTTCTCTGACTTATTTCCTTAGCATAATGCACTCTGGTTCCAACCATATCCTTGCAAATGGCAAGATTTAATTCTTTTTGATGGCTGAATAATATTTTTATATACATATATACATATCCATTCATCAGTCAATGGGTGCTTGGGCTGTTTCCATAATTTGGCTGTTGTAGATAATGCTGCTATAAACATCGAGGTGCATGTATCCCTTTGAATCAGCATTTTTGTATCCTTTGATTAAAAATATACTCGTGCATTTGCTAGATTATAGGATATTTCCATTTTTAACTTTTTGAGGAACTTCCATACTGTTTTCCAGAGTGGTGTCACCAGTTTGCGTACCCATCAGTAGTGTAAGAGGGTACCCCTTTTCTGCATCCTTGCCAACACCTGTTGTGTTCTGTGTTGTTAATTTTAGCCATTCAGACTGGTGTGAAGTTGTATCTCATTGTACTTTTGATTTGCTTTTTCCTGATGACCAGTGATGTTGAGTATGTTTTCATGTGTCAGTTAGCCATCTCTATGTCTTCTTTGGAAAAATGTCTATTCATGTCTTCTGTCCATTTTTAAACTAGATTATTTGTTTTGGGCGTGTTGAGTTTTATGTTCTTTATAGATTTTGGATACTAACCCGTTATCAAATATGTTATTTGCAAATATCTTATCCCATTCTGTAAGTTGCCTTTGGTTTTATTGATTGTTTTCTTCATTGTGCAGAAAGTTATTTTGTTGATGAAGTCTCAGTAGCTTAGTTTTGCTTGTTTGTTTTGCCTCAGTAGAAATATCTAGTAAGAAGTTGTCACAGTCGATGTCAGAGAGGTACTGCCTGTGTTGTCCTCCAGAATTTTAATGACTTCCTGTCTCATGTTTACATATTTTATCCATTCTGAATTTATTTTTGTGTATGGTGTAAGAAAGTGGACCAATTTCATTATTTTGCATTTTGATGTCCAGTTTTCTCAACACCAATTGTTGATGAGACTGTCTTTATATTATACCATTGGATATTTTTTCCTGCTTTGTCAAAGATTAATTGGCTATATTGTTCTGGGTTTATTTCTGGGTTTTCTATCTTGTTCTAAGGATCTATGTTCCTGTTTTTGTGCCAGTACCATACTGCCTGGATGACTACAGCTTTGTGATATAACTTGAAGTCCAGAATTGTGATGCCTCCAGCTTTGCTTTTCCTTTTCAAGATTGCTTTGGCTGTTTGGGAGCTTTTGTGGTTTCATACAAATTTTAGGATTATTCTAGCTCTGTGGAAAAAGATGGTGGTATTTTGATAGGGATTGCAATAAATGTATAAATTGCTTTGGGTAATATAGACATTTTAACAATATTTGTTCTAGCATACCATGAACATGGAATGTTTTTCCATTTCTTTGTGTCATTTTCAACTTCTTTCATCATTGTTTTAGTTTTCAGAGTACAGATCTTTTACCTCTATGGTTAGGTTAATTCTTAGTTATCTTATGGTTTTTTGTGCAATTGTAAATCATACTTATTCCTTGATTTCTCTTTCTGCTGCTTCACTACTGATATATAGAAATGAAAGATTTCTGTACATCGAGTTTGTATTCTGTGATTTTACTGAATTTGTGTATCAGGTCTAACAATTTTTTTGGTGGAATCTTTCAGATTTTCTATATAGAATATCACATCATTTGCAAACAGTGAAAGTTTTACTTCCTCCTTGCTGATTTGAATGCCACATTTTTCTCTTTCTTGCTGATTGCTGTGGCTAGGACTTCTAGTATTATGTTAAATACAAGTGGCAAGAGTGAACATCCCTGTCTTGCTCCTGACTGTAGAGGAAGAGATCTCAGTTTTTCCCCATTGGGGATGATATTAGCTGTGGGCTTTCCATTTATGGCTTTAATTATATGTGGAGCTATATTTTCTCTAACCTTACTTTTTTGAGGGCTTTATAATGAATGGATGTTGTACATTGTCAAATGCTTTTTCTGCATCTATTGAAAAGATCATATGATTCTTATCCTTTCTTTATTAATGTGGTGTATCATGTTGATTGATTTGTAAATATCGAACCATGCTTGCAGCCCAGGAATAAATCCAACTTGATCATGGTAATGGTTTTTTTAATATACTGTTGGATTTGGTTTGCTACTATTTTATTGAGGATTTTTGCATCTATGTTCATCAGGGATATTGTCCTGTAGTTCTTTTTTTTAGTCAAGTCTTTATCCAGTTTTGCTATCAGGGTAATGCTGGCCTCATAGAATGAATTTGGAAGTATTCCTTCCTTTTCTTTTTGGAATAGTTTGAGAAGAATAGGTATTCACTCCTCTTTATATGTTTGGTACAATTTGATTGTGAACCCATCTGGTCCTGGACTTTTGTTTATTGAGAGTTTTTTGATTACTCATTCAATTTCTTCACTGGTTATGGGTCTGTTCATTTTCTAGTTCTTGCTATTTCAGTTTTTGGTAGTTTGTGTGTTTCTAAGAATTTATCCATTTCTTATAGATTGTGTAATTTTTGGCATAAAGTTTTTCATAATATACTTTATAATTGTATTTCTTTGGTGTTGATTGTTATTTCTCCTCTCTCATTTGTGACTGTATTTATTTACATCCTTTCTCTTTATAATAAGTCTGGCTAGATGTTTATCAATTTTATCAGTTTGTAAAACAACCAGCTCCTGGTTTCATTGATCTGTTCTATTTTTACTTTAGTTTCTATATTATTTATTTCTTCTTTAATCTTTAGTAGTTCCCTATTTTTGCTGCCTTTAGATTTAATTTGCTTTTATTTTTCTAGATCTTTTTCATGTAAGGTTAGGTTGATTACTTTAGATTTTTCTTGCTTCTTGAGGTAACCCTCTATTGCTATATACTACTTAGGATTGCTTTGTTTCATCCCAAAGGTTTTGGACCATTGAGTTTTCATTTTAATTTTTCCACACATTCTTCTCCTTCTTTTATTTCCTAGTTGACCCATATATTCCTTAGTAGCATGTTGTTTAACCCACATGTATTTGTGTCTATCTATCCATTTTTTTTGTGGTTGACATCTAGTTGCATAATGTCAGAAAAGTTGTATGGTATGATTTCAATCATTTTGCATTTGTTAAGACCACCTAATATGCAATATATTCTGGAGAGTGTTCTGTGTGAACTTGAAAACAATGTGTATTGTGCTGTTTCAGGATGGAATGTTCTGAATGTATCTGTTACATCCACCTCGTGAAGTATGTCCTTCAAGGACATTGTTTCCTTTTTTTAATTTTCTGTCTGGGTGATCTGTTTATTGATGTAACCGGGGTGTTAGTATTATTGTTTTATTATCAACTTGTTTATGTTTATAATTAATTGTTTTGTATATTTAGATGCTCCCAATGGATGCATAAATATTTACAATTTTTATATCTTATTATAGGAATGTCCCCTTTATTATGATATAGTGACCTTTCTTTTGTTACAGTCTATGGAATATTACTCAGCCATCAAAAAGAATGAAATCTTGCCATTTGCAATGACATTGATGGAGCAAGCAAAATATATCACATAATTTCCCTCATGTGGAGTTTAGGAAACTAAAGAGATGAACATATGGGTAGGGAAAAAAGAGAAAGGGAAGGAAACCATAAAAGATTCTTATCAATAGAAAACAAACTGAGGGTTGATAAAGGGAGGTGGGTAGGGGGTGGACTAAATGGGTGATGCATATAAAGGAGGGCACTTGTGATGACCACTGGGTGTTATATGTAAGTGATGAATCACTAAATTCTATTCCTGAAACCAATATTACACTATATGTTATCTATGATTTAAATAAAAATTTATAAAAATAAATATTTAGAAAAAAAATTCTCATTTGCCCAATATAAGTATTGGTACTCCAGCTTTCTTTTGACACCCTTTTATGTGATAAAATTTTCTCTATCCCTTCATTTTCAATCTGGTGGTGTCTTTAGGTATAAAATGTATCTCTTGTAGCAAGCATATGGATGGGTCTTGTTTTTTTTTTGTTGTTTAATTCATTCTGGCACCCTGTCTTTTGATAGAAGCATTAAGTCCATTTGCAATCAAAGTAATTGTTGATAGATGTAATTATTGCCATTGTATTACTTGTTTTGTTTTTGTTTCTGGAGATTTTCCCTGATCCTTTCTTGCCTTTCTCTCTTTTATGTTTTGTTGATTTTCCTTAGTGATATATTTGGATTTCTTTGTCTTTATTCTTTGCATGTTTATTTGTGTTTTTGGATATATGATTACTACGGTTTATATATAACCTCTTCTGCAAATAACAATCTATATTAAATTGATGGTCCTTGAAGGTTGAACCCATTCTTCTCTCCTCTAGTCTCCATGTTTTAAGTGTATGCTTTTTAATATTTTATATCCCTCTATTGTGTGAGGTTTTTTTTTTTACATAAATATTCACTTTCACTCCTTTGTGTTTCCTGCCTTTATGCTGTCACTTTTGGTCTGATCTTTTCACTTAAAAGAGTCCCCTTTAATATTTCTTGCAGGGCTGGTTTAGTGATCATAAATTCCATTAGTTTTTGTTTTTGGGAAGCTACCTTTTCTTCTGTTCTGAATGACAGCCTTACTGGATAAAGCATTCTTGGCTGAAGACTTTTCCCTTTCAGCACTTTGCATATATCATGCCACTCCCTTCTGGCTTGCCATTCCTGTTGAAAAATCTATTAGCTTTATGGGTTTTCACTGTAATTTTCTATGATTTTTTGTCTTGCTGCTTTTAAGATTTTTTTTATCACTATATTTTGAAAATTTAATTAAAATATGTCTTGGTATTGGTCTGCTTTTAATGATTTTGATGGGAATTCTGTTTGACTCCTGTATCTATATTTTTGCTTCCTTACCTATATTAAGGAAATTTTCCGCTATTATTTCTTCTAATAAGTTTTCTGCCCCTTCTTTCTCTTCTTCTGTGACTCCTATAATATGAATGTTATTACATTTGATGGAGTCACTGAGTTCCCTAAGACTATTCTTATTTTGCATTATTTTTTTTCTCTTTTGTTCACCTTAATTGAATTCCATTACTTTGTCTTCTAGGTTATTAATTAATTTCTCTGCTGCCTCCAACCTGCTATTCATTGCATCAAACATGTTTCTAATCTCATTTATTGCATTTTTCATCTCTGATTCTTTATTAACTCTTTTCTTGTGGTAAGGTTTTTCTGTGGTAAGGGTCTCACTGATGTCTCCTATTCCTTTCTCAAACCCAGTGAGTATCCTTATGATCATTACTTTAAATTCTCCATCAGGCATATTACTTATATCTGTTTCACTTAGATATTGGCCATAGCCTTATCTTATTCTTTCATTTTGGATAAATTCTTCCATCTTCACATTTTGTCTAAATAGCTGCCTTCTTCTGTGTGTTAAAAAAGCTTGTTATGTTTCCTACTCCTGAAAGCATGTCCTTGTAAAGAAGAGGTCATGTAGTGTCCACGCCTGCTGCTTCAAGGAATGTCTCTGGTGTGTTATGAATGTGTTCTGCTGTTATATGGCTACTCTATCCTTCAGGTCAATTGTCTGTAGAGGCTATCCTTGTCTGCAGTGGGTAGTGTTTGGTCTCTGTCCTGAATGTGTTGAGGTTTATTTAGGTGTGCTCTGGTCTGCTTGTGAAATGATTACTGTCAAAACCTCCACCAGCACAGAGGTCCTGCAAAATTCTCTGATTGGGATACATTGGTGATGTACAGGTTTGTGCTGGTCTTCTGGTGGAGGGGCCTTGCCACATTGGGGCTGAGGCAAGCGTGATAAAGGGCAGTTCCACCAGAGGGCAGGGCTTTGGACTTGGTGTAAGCAAGTTAGGCAGCCGGTATCAGTGCTGTGCTGCTTCCCACAGGTGGCCCTGTGTTACGTTGAGGGTTGGGGGAGGGAAGTGGTGCCAGCCGCTCCTTTGTCCCTGGAGAGGCATCTCTGGTGAACACCATCTCTCAGGGATGCACTCCAAGAAGGGCAAATAATCTCTGTTCTGTGTGCCCCAGGCACAGTTCAGATTGCTGTTTCCACACTACCACCAGGTAGTTTGCCTGCCTTCTTCCTAGGAGCAGTACAGTGCCCTCTGGGCTCTTTCCCAGCCAAGGCTGCTGACATTTTAAACTCCAGTCTTCAAGTCCCACTGGTTGCAAGAACTCATGAAATCACCCGTTCTCCTTTTCCAAGCCAATGACTTTGGGTTAACCTTCTCCTTGTGTGTTCCCCTGTGTGCTCCTCTCTGTTTCACCCTTCTCTGTTTCACCATGGCCCCCTCCCATCCTCAGCAACTGTGATCCATTTCTCCCCTAAACCAGTGTCTCCCCACTTCCTATTTTCTTTGATATGGCTTCTTTTCTGCCTTTAGTTGTGGAGATTTTTTTTTCTGTCAGTTTTCAGGTCAATTTCTGGGGTATTTGGATGATTTGATAGTTATATAGTTGTTTGTAGGGTGAGATGAGCCTAGTATTCTCCTACTCTGCCACCATCTTTCTGTTCCCCATTGATGGACAATTCATTTTTTTAATTTTTTTTAATCTCTTAATGTTTATTTATTTATTTGGAGAGAGTGAGTGGAGGAGAGGGGCAGAAGGATAGAGAAAGGAATCCCAAGCAGGCTGTGGCTGTCAGCACAGAGCCCAACCCGGGGTCAATCTTATGAACCATGAGGTCATGACCTGAGCTTACACAAAGAGTTGGATGCTTAACTGAATGAGCCACCCAGGCACCCCATTTGTGGGATATTTTACATCAATATCACTATAATCACCTTTGGATCTGAACTAATTTTCAGCAGAATGTCTCAAAAGCACTTGGAACAACTGATATCAGGAAACAGAACCACCGTTTCTGCACCTGACTAAACAAGGAGTCAAGGGCTCATCGTGGATTCACTCCATTATCACAAACCCCCACCATCTAACACTGCTGTTCTTAGTATCCTTCCTTCATTGTGTTTAGTCCAGGGCCGCTTCTGTCCCCTGCACACTGTTGTGGCACTGGGACAATCAACCCCCATCCTTCCCTTGATTTCTGCTAGATTCTCCTAATAGTTATCCCTACAGCCATCTTGTCCCTGTCCAGTCCATTCTCCGCACAGTGGCTAGAGTCACCTTCTGAGCACATGAATAAGATCATGTCTCTCTCATACTGGAACTCTCCACCCTCAGAATTACTACAGAATGATGTGGTTCCTGTCTGCCTTTTTGACCTCATCTCCTAACACCTGCACTTTGTCTGCCAGGCAGACCAGAGCCCATCATCTGCTCTTGGAACAAATGGTACCAAGCACATCACAAACCAAAGGCCAGACCAGACCCGATTTCCTCTTGATCTTCAGGACTCAGCTGAAATGTCACTTCCTGAGAAGAAGCTTCACTGACAATCCCACCTATAATAATCCTGTCCCCATTATTTCCTACTCAGTGGATTTGTTTATTTTTTATAGCACTTTTTAATATATAGTTGTTCTGCCTACTGACTTGCTTATGTGTTTGTTGCCAGTTTTCCCAAGCTAGAAACAAAGTGCCATGGATGCTGCCTTGTCTTGTCCACTGTGTTGCATCTCCAGGAACTAGTTCACTGTTATAGGTTGACTTGCATCACTGCAAAGAAGATACCTTGCAGTCTTATCCCCAAGTACATCAGAAACATGTGGTTACTGCAGATATAATTAGTATAAGGGCATACTGAAGTATTTGTGTCACTAAACAAATGTGGCTGGTGTCCTTATAAGACATCATGTGAATTCAAGAGGGATAATACTATCTGATGATGAAGGCATACATTGGAATCAAACATCTGTAAGCCAAGAAATTCAAACATTGCCGGCCAACCACCAGAAGCTAGGGAGAAGTGTGATTAGATATCCCAAGAGTTCTGAGAGAAGATGTTCGTGGCAACAGCTTGATTTCAGGCTTCTAGCCTCCAGAAATCTGAGAAAATAAATTTCTATTCTTTAAGCCAACTAGTTTGTGGTACTTTGTATGGGATTCTTAGAAAATTACTGTGCTCCCTCCCTGTCAAACACTCAATATGTTTGACTGAAGATAAAGAATTATTCCCTTTTTGATCTATGGGGAATAGACACAGATATTTAAAGCAAAGTTGCAGGACAAATTGACACCAAAAATAAGACATTAAGTGATTCAAAACAGTAAGAAGAGCTTATTGCAAATTCATAGCTGTGCTTTTCAAACTTGCATGAATAGCATCATACATCCGAGAAATTATTCAAAATGTAAATACCTCCCACTGGACCTCCCAGCTTTGGGCATGGCAGTCCTAGTGTGGGCCCATGTACCTGCAATTTTAAGAAGCACTCCCTACTGATTTTGACAAGGTGTTCCTTGAACCACAATTGGAAAACTCCTGCCCTAAACATCTGTAGTTTGTGCACCATAAATTTAATGTCTACCATGCAGAGTTCTGTGATATATGAGATGTCTCTGTTAATATAATTAATCAAAAGGTCACATGCTCTAACCTCCCCACTATGACCACAGATTGCTTTCCTGTGTGGATTCACACTTAAAGTCCACAATATCCCTGTTTTGTTAGAGAATTCAGCATTGTTTTTTTTTTTATTTTTTTAACGTTTATTTATTTTTGAGAGAGACAGAGACAGAGCATGAACGGGGGAGGGTCAGAGAGAGGGAGACACAGAATCTGAAACAGGCTCCAGGCTCTGAGCTGTCAGCACAGAGCCCGACGCGGGGCTCGAACTCACGGACCACGAGATCATGACTGAAGTCGGCCGCTTAACCAACTGAGCCATCCAGGTGCCCCAAGAATTCAGCATTGTTATCCCCTTATATAGAATACACTGGAAAAAGGGCAGTGACTTAACTAAAGAGTTAAATGATGAGACCCTGATCTCTTCATTCTTGCTCAATGAAACTGTTTAGCACAGAGGACATCACACTTGGTTCTCTATTGACTCATTTCTGGGGCTCAGGATGCACACCTTCCCTACTGGTCCATTACAAGGGAGAGTCAGAAGTTCAGACACCACATGGGATAGAGAGAAATGTGAGAGGAAGGGAAACACATGAAACACAGGGGAAAGGGGTGAGCATGTGCTTGCCTGTCCCCATTCAGGTCACTGGAAACTGTGCAAGACGCAGTGCCTCTTCCCCAGCTCCTCCCCCAGTCCCCTCCCGCACACAGCAGTGACACCGAAGCTTTCACATCATGTAAATGGGTGCTCATTTCAGCTTGTTGTTCCATGTCTTAGTATTCCCTCTGGTATTCATGCTATGATATTCATGTCAGAGGCATCATATTCACAGAATGAAGGAGAAAAAGCACAAATGGGCAGCTAACAGTTTGAGGGCTTTCCAGATGCCACACAGTGTACTTTGCTATTTTCAGACTTTTAAATTTTAAATCCTCAAAGCATTGCTCTGAAGTTCACAACATTGTTTTATTTATACAGTTTGGGGGATATGCAGGCTCACAGAGCAAAGTACATGCTCATGGAATTTTAGAGACCTGACCATGGACACAAAAGCCAATTTGAAGGGCCTAACAGTGGCCAATTCTGTGACAATTTGAGCATCAAAATCCATAATTATAATGGCATAACTATTTGAGCACAATAAGAATCCATGAATCATACTACTAAAAGAAATACATAGAATTTACAAAGAAAAACAAATGAGCAAAGGAAAAAAAAGGGAGAAACGAATAATTAGACTCTTAACTGTAGAGAAGAAACTGATGGTTACCAGAGGGGTGGTGGGTGAGGGGATGTGTTAAATAGGTGATTTGGAATAAGGAGTGCACTTGTTGTGATGAATACTGGGTGCTGTATGGACATATTGAAACACTAAATTGTACACCTCAAACTAATATTACACTGTATGTTAACTAACTGGAATTTAAATAATAAAAGAAATACATGAAGAAATAAATAAATGATAGGGGAGAAGAAAAATCTCTACCCAATAATTCAGTGTCAGTTTACAAATCTAGAAGGAATGGAAGCATTATAAAAGAAATGCTTAACAACTATCAGAGTAATGGGTGATTCAGGGAAAAATCGTAAATGGATTTTCAGGCTGCACCAAATTCCACAGCTGTCTCTGAGTCACATGGTAACCATGGTCAAGGTAAGCTGGGGAGAAGCAAACAGCAAACATCCTGACTTGTCTCCTAATATGTTCTAGTAACTGAGTAGGACTGACATAACTCACAGTAATTCACCTCTCATATTCCTCACAATAAACAGTCCTCCCAGCTTCACACACACACACACACACACTCATAAATGCTCTCTCAATCTTTCTTACCACCAAAAAAATCCAAGAATTCACTGACGTGCATTTGTTTAAGGATAAAGAAGAAGAATCTGTAGTTGGATTCTAATCACATAAATAAGATTGAAAGCTACTACACTCTTACGTGTTAGTCATTGGTTTTATGAAAATTACTTATAGAATTTTCTGTAGGTCATTTTTCCCTTAGTATAGTGCCCAATATATCTAAAATCCAATATGAAAATCTAGGTAAGTGAATATGGTGATGATAAATTATATGTGTCTTTTTGGTGAGGCCACAGTGCCCAGATATTTGATCAAACATTATTCTGGATGTTTCTGTGAGAATGAGACACTCAAATGTGTATACATTGAGTAAATGAGACTTACACTCAAATGTGTATATATTGAGTAAAGCAGTTAGCTCTCTATAATATTTCTGGGCCTCATACAATCAGGTAAAGATCTCATTAGAAGGGAGGGATTATCTCCCCTGTGCCAAATGGAATTTTTCAAGTAGATTGCTTTTGACTCCACTGTGTCAGCCACTTTGGTTGTCTAGCAAAAGCTTTCATAGTCTAACTCTAACTCTTTCCTGAATCTTCAAAAAAATTTTTTTAACGTTTTATTTATTTTTGAGACAGGGAGAGACAAAGCATGAACAGGGGAGGGTCAGAGAGAGGGAGACACAGAATCTGAAACAGGCTCCAGGCTCTGAGCTGTCAGCACAGAGCCCGACGCGGGGCTCGAACTCACGGACCGCGATATCATAACCTGAGCCGAAGTCGGCCGCTTAACCAACTGAGCCACCCAGGCACCCCTTTCCTGAATCTTCAATATGCCAGCCTCCACTATCAGGTTTTGCCAACCCTCCACAATCTCAAGAGTTAATTAAATAAATCTCTATCTACATGCCAACATCCTATTGATTCTGTGTCTCTGGAGAACACTGATTAATGCAGCTGTTAAGTAGCAATTATCTTTGCCATCTTAGAGTACTTGTGTTTTCAAACAAAAAGATTCCCTACCAACATTTGGCTACTGATAGTTCAGTGAAAATATAATGCCTGGAAATTATAATAAAAGTTATTGTCATCAACAATAGGATACAAAGTATGAACTACACAATGGTAATCTATGTAGCACATCTGTGTCCACAGATATGCAACACCTACATTCTGAACACTGCAAAACATTGCTGAGAGAAATTTAAGAAGCCTAAAAAATACCATTTTCAAGGGGTCAGATGATTTTGTTAAGATGTCAACTCTCTCCAAACTGATCTATAGATTCAACACCAACCCAGAAAAGAAACCTGCCACACATTTTAAAAAAGAATTTGACAGGTTTATTATAAAAGTCATGTGAAAATGCAAAGGGCTAGAGTATGAAAAAAAATTGAAAAACAAGAATAAAGTTGGAGGATAAGCAGTACCTTTTTCAAGACTAATTATAAATTCACAGCAACCAAAACAGTGTGGTATTAGGATGAAACTATAAATGTATATCAAAGGAACAAAATGACGAGTCCAGACACAGACCTACACATATATGGACAACTGGGTCTTGACAAAGGTACAAAGATAATGTAGTGCAGAAATGATAGTCTTTTCAACAAATGGTGCTGGGACAAGTGGTTCTCCATATGCACAAATACCATTTGTGATCCATGTGTTACATCATATAAAAAAGTCAAGTAAATATGAATCACAGACCTAAATATAAAGCTAAAAGTATAAAACTTCCAGAGGAAAATCCAGGAAAAAGTCCTTTGTGACCTCGAGTTAGCTGAATATTTTGTAGATATGGTATCAATGTCAAAGTCAAACCATAAAAAAAACACTCTAACCTCTTTTTTTTTCCTTCCCCTCCTCCATGGGTTTCTGTTAAGTTTCTCAGGATCCACATAAGAGTGAAAACATATTGAAAAAATAGATGCTGTAAAAAGTAAAAACAAAACAAAACAAAACAAAAAACTGTTTTTCCAAAAATAACTGTTGAGAGAATTAAAATGCAAACCACTGACTTGGAGAATATATTTATAAATCATACATCTGATAAAGGATTTGTAACCAGAATGAAAAAAATCTCACAAAGGTTAATCAAAAGAAAACAAACACTCCAATAAATAAGTGGGCAATATATTTGAGAAGATGTTTCACTACACATCTGACCATATCAAGACATGGCAAGGTGTAGAATATGGAACTCTCATACAGTGTTTATGGTAATGAAAAATGGTGTGACTGTTGAGGAAAACAGTTTGTCAGTTTCTAACAAGATTACATTTATAACGCTTGTAAGTAAATATACTTAAGTTTAGAGAAAGAAAGCATAAGTCCAAGCAAAAACTTATATCTAATTGTTTGTAGCAGCTGTAGTTATAAGACCTCCAAGTTGGAAACAACCCAAGTATCCATTATCAGGTGAATGAAAGATGAAATAGTGGTGTGCCTATATAATGTAATATTAGTCAACAATAAAAAAAATTTATACATGCACAAAATGATAAATCTATAGATAATTAGGTGAAGGGAAAGAGGACTGACAAAAAGACATATATAATTCCATTAAAATAAATTTATAAGAATGGAACTTTATCCATAGTGACAGAAGAACAGTGTTTACCTGGGGATAGAGTAGCGTGAGATGGAGACAGAGGCTGGAAAGAGGCAGATGAAGGCATTATCAATAGGCAAAGAAGCTTTTTGAAGTGATGGATATGGTCTACCTTGACTGTAGTACTAGATTCACAGGAACATAGATATATCAAAACTTCTGAGAGCATGTATTTTATATATGTAGTATATGTATATCAACCATACCTCAATGAAGTATTTGACATATATTTATATATTTATAATTCTCTGATGTTTTTAAATAAATTGGGTTAAATATTCCCATGACTATGTTCTTATAGTATTACCAGACCCACACAACGTTTATCAAACTGGTCCACAGTACATACAATCAAAGTAGAAACAATCATTTCCAATTAAATTTATCCAAATGTATAGAGAAAGTTGAGGTTCCTTTCCTTTTCAAGTACAGAAATAAACATATTATGTTTTAGAAAGATAATGATATTCAAGGGAACTGGATATTTTATGGGAAGGGGCTGAGTAGCATTGCAATTATCCAAACTCTATGGTAATAAATATATATTTTTTAAATATTAAAGTTTAGGGGCGCCTGGGTGGCTCAGTCAAAGTTAAAGTGCCCGACTTTGGCTCAGGTCATTATCTCTCTGTTCATGAGTTCAAGCCCCACATCGGGCTCTGTGCTGACAGCTTAGAGCCTGGAGCCTGCTTTGGATTTTCTGTCTCCCTCTCTCTCTGCCCCTGCCCCACTCACATTCTGTCTCTCTCAAAAATAAATAAACATTTAAAAGAAAAATTTAAAAAAATATATTAAAGTTTAAGGGGAGTAAGAGGAATAGGCTTCCAGTTTAGGAATGAATAAGACATGAGGATAAAAGGTACAGCATAGGCAATATGGTATGGTAACAGTGTTGTATGTTGAAAGACTGTAGCTACACATGTGGTGAGCATAGAATAATTTATATAGTTGCCAAATCTCTATCCTGTACACCTGAAATTAATGTAACATTGTGTGTCAAGTATATTTCTATAAAAATATATATTAAATTCTAGTCACTTACATTCCAAACTAACATATGGAGAGTTTTTGGCCCTTTAAATTTTTTATTATGTGGTTGAAAAATTGGGGCACCAGAGAAAAATCTACCTTGCAATGTTAAATTACTAAGAAGATTTAACAACTACACATTTCCAAACCCATCTATGAGATATATGGTAATTGAGAATTATTATGCATATGGTAAGGACAATTTAATTTTATTTATTGCAAATGCATATTAAAGACCTATGCTTTGTCCAACAGGACATTTTATTACTTTTCAGCAATAAAAGACATCTCTAAGATGGGCCTCAGGGCAACTAAACAGCATGTAGCTTCTGATGGAAGGAAATTCCATCTGCTAAGCCTCTTCTCCCATGATGAGATCAAAGCTGCTACTCTAATTTCAGACTAGTATTGAATGTCACAGGAGCTATTCACCATCATGTTTTTGTTCACATCTATGAACTCACTTGAGTCTGAGTTCATATACAAGAAATATGAAGTATTGGGCTCTCCTGAGGATTGTTGCCCTTGAATCTGGAGTAGAAGCTTCAGCCATCAGGGCAGAGATCCCCAGAACTTGCCGTATTCAGGCACCTGACTGATGAGGGAAATAAAGGCAAGAGAAATGTTGCTTAAATTAAATCTACTTACCGCTTGCAGCTCACTGATAGTTACCTAAAACAGCATGACCTTCCTCAAGGAATTCATGGCTGCATTAGTGCCTTAATGTTTATGTTTTATTAAGACTGAATGTAACCTCATCTTAACAGCAGCTAGTCCCTCAAGGTCCTGAAAGTCTTGCTTCCAAATACCTTAGAGACTTACCCTGACTAACTAAACATATATATAATAAGTCATTTCTCACAATCCCAAAGCAGCTCTTTCTGTCCATGGGTCTTGTCCCTGTGCTATAATAAAATCACCTTTTTGCACCAAAAATGTCTCAAGAATTTTTTTTTAGCCATTCTCTCAAGAACCCAAAATTTCATAATTTCATCACTGATGAGCTCAGCCCTTATCAAGAAAAGCTTCACAGGGAGAGACATATCCAGATATCACTATGCTTTACTAGTGTAACTATGTTCCCAAAACTATGCTAGGCTCTAGGTAGTGACAGTGACACAGTTACAATTGGTCCTAAGGACCACATGTTATAATGGACTTCTGATCAGTCCTTTTGCTTCGCTTTTTTTCACCTATCCATTAACAACAAAGTTGAAAATGAGTAAGAAGTGGCCTGAATTTATACATGATCTTGCAGTAACCACAGGGCCATGGACTTGCTCCTGTGTATCCTGACTATCCTCAAGAGATCCTGTGGGTAAAGCATTCTCATCACTGTTTTGCAGAGGGAGAATCTGGGCCTCAGAGTGGTTACTTGTCTTACCTCCCATGCTCTTACCTTTAGAGGACAGTACCTCCAGGACACCACTGGAGTAGGACCCACACTCACTGGGGCCAGGTGAGATCCCAATGGGTTTACCTATGAGACAGCTTAAGCATCAAGCCCCCAAACAGGAAAGAGGACCAAGGGTCTAGACCCTTTGTCTCCTTATACCCCAGGGTGGATCAGTCCCTTTGGCAGGAACCCACACCTTTAGCTGAGTACCAAACACCTGAGGGCTGGTCCCTGCAAGCTCCATCAGGCAAGCCTGTATCCTAAAAAGTCATCACAATTGCCATGTTGATGTCAGGTTTCTGTGGCAACCATGGAACACACAGTGCCTCTCCACTTGGGAAATGCCTCTGCACAATCATTCCTGCCTTGGCCTTTCTCTGAAAGCAGAACACCTTTAGTCTTCAGGCCACTGCATTAGAAAGTATGGTAATTTAGAGGCTCTAGTCAATGACTTGGGAAGTTGGAACAAAGAAAGCCCTCAATGTCAGGAATTTTGTTTGCCTTAAAAAGACAGTAGAGGAGTATTTCCAGTACACAGACCTCTAAGGAAATATCCTAGGTTCTGGGAGATGAGGTAGCTCTTGGAAAGAGAACATGGAAAATCAATGTCAAGATGAAAAGTTATCCATCTGTGGCAGAAAACTAAAAGATTGTCTAGAGTCATGTCACTGAATCATCTAGATAAATAAACAATATATTGATACATATCATTTAAGAAGTCTCAGGATACCTGAGGTAGGCAGGTCTAAACTATTACAATCAGTTAGTATGCCGAAACCTAGTCAATTAAACCATACCTTGGTTTTTCCTTAGAAAACGTTATCCTTTTCTGATATTTTCATCAGATCTAGGTGCTTCCACATCCAGACATATCTAACTTCTACACACTTGCTTCTTTATCTAGAGGACCACTTGCTTGATTAATGAGGTTGGAAGGACAAATGGGTTGCACAACCAAGGTGTGTGTTGGATGCTGGTTTGTGGAAACACACCCTTAATGCCCCTGTTAATCACTACTTTAAGAATATACAAATCTTGACCTACCTGTATATTCCCATCAAGCAGGATATGTAGAGAAGCATGTTGTTCAGTGTTCAAGGTCAGGGTCTTTGGGCATGTTTAGCACCATACATCTCTTTTGCAATGAAGAATTTCCACGTGGCCGCTCTTGATCTTGTAATATTGATCGTGCAAGGAAGGAAAAGGCTACAGATCATTGATAGGCTAGTCGCTACACTATAAAAGTTTGCTGCATGTAGATCACAACAATGCATGCTTTATCCAGTCGGCCACTTCTGGATTCCTTGTACTAAAGTCACCCCCAGATCTGTCTCAATTGCTGTGAGTCATTTTTTAAGTCTCACTGAGCCATCACCCACCCTTGGCTTAGAGTTTGTTGGGGTGTGATGAAGCATCAGGCTCTGTCCCTTCAAAACACTTCTAGCAACCTGCCCTTGTGTAGCATTTTTATTCTTCTCCCTCAGGGATGGGTCTAAAAATACATCTGTGGGAGATGCAGGAGAGAAGCATCAAAGGAAAAGACTTCAAAAGGGAAGGGCAGGAAGAAGGTGGAAGACCTTAGAACATGTTTACATGGCTGAATGCCACTGCTGCTTGTAAGGAATGCCTAGAGACATTAACATCGGTGGGATCATCCTTCACCTCTGACCCTTCCTAGTGATACAGAAACCAATTAACTCAAAATTCAAACTTGAAAAGCTAAACCATTAGATTGATTGACACACTTGCTTAGCTGATTTTATGCACATAGTCTTTACCAATTATCCTAATAAAAAGAAGCTTCATTCTGGAATCGGGGCCTCATTCCGACTGGAGTATGAGGACCTTCACTTAACTGCACTTTGCTGACTCATCTTTTGCAATTCCTGCATACTCCCTGCAACATTTGGCACAGAGAGCAGGGTGTGGCGAGGCAGTTTTCGAGACTACTTCATTTTCCAGTTGCAGAGGACCAAAACGGAACAGTAGGACAGGTAAGTCCGGGCTTTGGGATAGTGAAGGATGGGAAACTCCCAGTCTCATGATCATGAAGCTTACTCTAAATCACTTCGTACTTTATTGCAAAGTTCAGAAGTAAAAGTGAAAAGGGGAACTTTTGATGAGCTCTGGTACTTGGTTAAAAAACATTGCTATTGGTTTAATCCGTCTGGAAAAATCGTTTAAACCTTAAACAATGGAGACTAATTATGAAAACGCTTAGACGTGCTCATCAAAATGGAGATATCATTTCTTTAAAAGTTTGGTCTTTATGCTCTTTAATTGAGATGGCTTTACAGCCTGACTCAGAACAAAATATATGTTCACCTAAGTTAAAAACTCATCAAGAAGAAGGAGATGAGTTGGATTTTACATCTGATAGTTGTGAGGATGAATCTTCCTCTGAAGATCAAAGCTATAGTGCCTGAGGAAGATACTTTACCAGAATGGCCTCCACCGCCACCCACAAATGATAACTTGGAGGCTACTGCCTCCCTTATAATAAAGTATACCCCCTACTGCTTTAACTGAAAATACAGAAATTGCTACTCATGTTAAACGAAAGACTGCCTTTCCAGTCACTTCCAAACCTTTTTCTAATGACCAGCCTCACATAATAGTTCCTTCCAAGGAACATGAAGGCCCTATCATTCCACCTCTGATGCGAGGGTTGATAAAAGCTAAGCAGGAAGGAGATTTAGAATTGATACAACCGGTATCAGAAATATTTCCGGTTACTCTGAATGCTTTTTCACCAAATGCACAATATCCTAATGGAAGCTATAATGCTGAATACTCTCAGATCCCTGTAAAAATTTTTGAAAGATCTTAAAATGGCATTAACTCTCCTTATATGCAGGGCTTACTTTCAGCATTTGCTGACACCGAACGCTTGATTCTTAAAGATTGGGAAATGTTGGCTAGAACTGTTTTATCCCGTGCTGAATATTTACAATTTATGACTTGGTGGGAAGATCAAGCTAAGATTCATGGGGAAAGAAACGTTCATGATAATATTCCTATTGACAAGGAACAACTTTGTGGACAAGGACAATATTCTCAACTAAGAGATCAATGTGGTTTGAGTGATCAAGCAATACAACGAGTAATACAACAATTGCTGTAAGATGTCTTGGCAACGTATAGCTACCCCAGGGGAGGTTACCCCCTCATTTGCAAATGTTAAACAGGGACATAGTTAACCTTATGTTGACTTTGTAGCAAGATTAAGAGATGTTTTGGCTAAAACAACTCCTCAAGCAGGCCTAAGGGATTTGTTGCTTCCTATTGTGGCTTATGATAATGTTAATTCAGAATGCCAGTGAGCTCTTCCTGCTATAAGAGTGGCTGTTGGGTCCATGGCTGACTATGTGAAAGCATATGCTGATATTGGTACCCCACTTTACAATATGAACCTCCTCGCTGCTGCTGTAAGAGGGACAGACCCTTTTAAATCTAACACCAAATGCTTTGGTTGTGGAAAAAGTGGCCACATGAAAAAAAAAGACTGTCGAAAAATAAAGGACAAATTTTTAAAAAAGATAAGCATAATGTTAATAATACCAGTGCTAATAATCTATCTAAATTAATGTCTCCAACTGCTTTATGCCCTCGTTATAAAAAAGGATATCATTGGGCCAATCAGTGCCATTCCCAATATCACAAAGATGGGCATCCTCTTCCACCTCCTAATATTGATCAAAATCAGGGAAACTTATCACGGGGCCTATCACATGGCCCAACAAACAAAATGAGCTTTTATCCAGCCAGCAATGGGTCTCAACACCACAACATCGACAGGTCACAGACCTCCGTCATGCAACAACTGGGAGTGCTGCTTAGATCTCCCTGCTGTAGACCCAGTTGTTTTACAGCCTTCCTTGGGTGTCGTTACAGTTAGAACAGGAATCTATGGACCTTTGGGAAAAGGCACAGTAGGCCTTATTTTTGGACGGAGTAGTCTTACACTTAAAGGTATTCATGTGCATCCTGGTGTTATTGACTGTGATTATGAAAATGAAATTCAAGTTATGATACTGGCCGGTAACCCTTATACTATTCAACCAGGAGATAAAATTGCTCAATTACTTATTCTTCCTTATATAGAGGGCCAAAGCAATCCTGTTGTCAGAACTGGAGGTTTTGGCAGTACTGGGAAACAAGTATATTGGCAAACTTTTTTGAAAGATCTTCGCCCCAAAATACATCTTAAAATTAATAATAAATCTTTTATAGTATTACTAGACACTGGAGCTGACGTTACCATCATATCTGAAAAGTTTTGGCCTTCATCTTGGCCTGTTGAGAACATACCTGTAATTTTTACAGGACTTGGCTCCTTAGGGGGAATAAAAAGAAGTCAACAGATTATGAGATGTGAAGGACCCGAGGATCAAATAACAACTCTTAAACCCTATGTGGCTAACATTGCCATTAATCTGTGGGGTAGAGATTTACTTCAACAGTGGGGTGCATATATTAATATCCCATCTATATCTACTCAAAATAAAAATATAATGTGTGCCATGGGATATGACCCACTGAAGGAATTAGATAAAACTCAACAAGGCAATAAAACACCCCTCGATATTTTTCCCCAAACACAAAGCCACAAGGCTAGGATATCCAAATGTATCCTAGCGGCCCCTGCCAGAGAACAAAAATATGCGCTGTCTTTAAAATGGTTTATTGATGAGCCCATATGGATAGAGCAGCGGCCGCTTTCTCAAGAAAAACTGGCAGCTTTAAAATCTTTAGCTTCTCAACAATTAGAGGCGAGGTATATTGAACCTTCAACTAGTCCCTGGAATTCTCCGGTTTTTGTCATAGAAAAGAAATCTGGAAAATGGAGAATGCTGACTGATCTCCGAGCCATAAATGAAATCATACAACCTATGGGGGCTCTACAGCCTGGCCTTCCGACGCCTGCTGCTATCCCTCGAGATTGGAAAATTATAACTGTTGATCTTAAGGATTGTTTTTTCTCCATTCCCTTAAGCCCTAAAGATTCGGAGAGATTTGCGTTCTCCCTTCCTGTAATTAATCATGAGGAGCCCATAAGCAAATTTCAGCGGAAAGTTTTACCCCAAGGAATATTAAATAGTCCCAGTCTTTGTCAGCTTTTTGTTGCAAAACCTCTCCGATATTTACGATCTCAGTTTCCTCATGCTAAGATCATCCATTACATGGATGAAATCCTATTAGCTTTACCCGAACGACATGATTTACATGCACTCTTTTTAGCAGCTCAGGCAACCCTCTCAAAATATGGCCTCCTTAATGCAGAAGACAAAATTCAATTTGAAGATCCCTTGTTCTATTTAGGTCAAAAATTAGTACAAAATTCAATAATGCCTCAAAATGTTCAAATTCGTAGAGATACCTTGCATACTTTGAATGATTTCCAGAAGTTACTAGGAGACATTAACTGGTAGCGTCCTACTCTAGGTATACCTACTTATCAACTGACTCATCTCTTTGATGTACTTAAAGGGAATTCCAATTTAAATAGCCCTAGGAAATTAACTCCGGAAGCACCCTAAAAATTACAATGGATTGAACCAAAAATTGCTTCCAATCAGCTTACTTGAATTAACTCCTTGCGACCTGTTTCCTTGTTAATTTTACTGTTACCTCATTCTCCTGCAGGAATACTTTGGCAGGCTAATGGAATCTTAAAACGGATATTTCTTTCCAACAAGCCTTAAAAAAATTATCTACATATTTAGACAAAACAGGAATGTTAATTTTAAAGAGTTGGGAGAGACTTAAGGAAATAACAACCCAAGACCCTGAGACAATTATAGTACCTCTGTCTCATGCACAAATATCCATGGCATATCAGCAATGCATTTCATGGCAACTTGGAGTTGCAAATTATATAGGTCACATAGACAACCATTATCTTAAATCCAAATTAGTTGAATTTATCAAAACCACCTCCTTTATCATGCCTCGAGTTGTACAGTCAGTACCTGTAAATGGACCTAATTATTTTACAGATGCCAACAAATCCAGTTATTCTGCATATTATGGTCCTACTTCTAAATGTGTAAAATCCCCATATGCTTCAGTACAAAAGGATGAACTCTTGGCCATATTTTTATTACTTAAGGATGTTTCCTCCTCCATCAATATCTTAAAGGATTCAGCCTATTCTAAAAAAGTGATTGAAAACTTGGAAACCGTTCAATATTTATTCAGATGTCTCAGAATTGTCTGACTTATTTTTTCAAGTCCAACATTGTCTCCAACACCAATCCCATCCTATATACATTACTTGAGAGACTAAAGAAAAATTATCAGGTGTACCCACAACCGCAAGGAAAAGACCCCCCCCCCCCCCCCCCCCCCCCGCTTCTCCGCCATTCCTGGAACCAGCCAGGGCGTGCCCGGTTGTGGTTTGACCTAAAGGCGGGAACCAATCAAGTTCTGCTGAGTGTTCAAATTTAAATGTCAACCAATAACAGCTCTGTAACCTCGAAAAACCCCTAACTTCCCCATAACCTGTTTGTGCCTGTCTATAAAAGTGCCGTAAAAACCTCGCTCGGGGCCTCTTAGCGTCACCAGCAACGAGTGCGCGGAGGTCCGGGTTCGAACCTGCAATAAACAACCCTTGCCGCTTGGCTTTGACTCTGGACTCTGGTGGTTTGTTTTCGGGGGTCTCTCAAATCAGGGCATATCACTTGGGGGCTCGTCCGGGATCCCCCCCCCCCAAGCCCACCAGACCCCAAGCCAACGGGTCGTCCCTGAGACCGATCGGTAAGTGAGCCGGCTCTGTCCGTTTCTGTCTGTATATCGTCTGTTCGTTTCTGGCTCTCTCCCGCACAGGATCTGTATCGGGGACTGACACAGCCCTGGCGGACGGGCTATAGGGCAGTCAGTCGGGTCCAGTAGGAGACGTCCACTGGCACCCATCTGGGGCACCTTTTTGGGCCCGTCGGAATTCTTCTGTCCGGGTGACAGACACCCGAAACGCGCTAGCCATCTATGTGTTGTGTTCTTTATTCTGTAACCTTTAAGCGTTGACCCCCTTCTCTTTCACAGGTGACCTGGCCTGGCACAACCGGGAATCCTCCTAACTTTACTATCTCTCCTTTCAATCCTTTTCTCCACCTCCAGGATACAGATGGGCCAATCTCAAAGCATTCCTCTTTCTCTCCTTGTTGTTAACTTCAGGGATGTTAGAACCAGAGGACAGAATTTGAGTCTAGACATCCGGAGGGGAAAATTAATAACCCTCTGCCGCTCTGAATGGCCAACCTTCAGCGTTGGATGGCCACACGAAGGAACTTTTTGCCTCCCTATAATCGCTAAGGTGAAGTCAAAGATTTTTCTACCGGATCGCGAGGGGCACCCGGATCAGATTCCCTACATTCTAGTATGGCAAGATTTGGTAGGAAATCCACCCTCTTGGTTGGCCCCCTTCCTGTCATCAGGAGCATGTAAGGCCCTTGCCATGCGGCCCGCAGACCCCCCCAAAGCCAAAGACGCCATCTGCACCCTTGTATCCCATATTGACCGATAGTCAGGACCTACTATCCCTAGACCCTCCATCCTATCATCCCCCTCCCCTTGTACCCCGGGCCCTGCCCGCAGCAGCCACCCCGCCAGTCGCCCCGCTAGTTGCCCCCACTAGGGGAACCGGGAGGACGGGAAGTGGCAGCTGCGCCAGAACCAGGAGGACGGGAGGCAGCAGCCGCGCCGGGCCCCATTGAAAACGAAACCAACCACAAGGGGCCAGCCGGCCGAACCCGCGGGCTCACCCAGCGTGAGCCAAACCCTCGCCTCCCCGGCTCCACTGTGGCCCTACCCCTGCGGGAAATAGGACCCCCAGATGAAACAGGCAACCCCCGACTCCAGTATTGGCCCTTTTTCACCAGTGACCTGTACAACTGGAAAACACAGAACGCTCGATTCTCTGATAACACTAAAGACCTAATAGCTCTTTTAGACAGTGTCATGTTCACCCACCAGCCCACCTGGGACGACTGTCAGCAGCTCCTCCGCATCCTGTTCACTACAGAGGAGCGAGAGAGGATCCAATTAGAAGCAAGAAAGCTGGTTCCCGGAGACGACGGTCAGCCGACATCTAACCCTGACCTCATTAATGCGCCTTTCCCCCTAACCAGACCTCCACAGGATGAATGGGACTACAACACGGCAGAAGGTAGGGGAAGGCTACTCATTTATCGCCAGACTCTGATGGTAGGTCTCCAGGCTGCTGCTCGCAAGCCCACCAATTTGCCTAAGGTATATTCGGTCGTACAGGGAAAGACAGAAAGTCCAGCTGCTTACTTAGAGAGACTAATGGAAGCCTTTAGACAGTTTACCCCCATGAATCCAGAAATCCCTGAGAACCAGGCTGCTGTCGTTATGTCCTTTGTAAATCAAGCAGCTCCTGACATTAAAAAAAAAAAAAAAAAAAAAAAAAAAACTCCAAAGGCTAGAGGATTTAGAAGGTAAACAGATCCAGGATCTGCTCTGTATAGCACAACAGGTCTACAACAACAGGGACGCCCCAGAAGAGAGACAGATCAAGGCCACAGAGAAAATGACTAAAGTCCTGGCCGCTATAGTCCAGAAAGAACAGCCACCCCCAGAAGGCACTCAAACAACACGCCCTCCCAGGCGGCACTTAGATAAAGATCAATGCGCCTATTGTAAAGAAAAAGGCCATTGGATACGAGAATGCCCCAAGAAGAAACAACCCCGCCCCAGCCAAGGACAATGGCAGCCTAAAACAGCCCCCATACTGTTTACCCAAGATACAGAATAGGGAGGACGGGGTTCGGATCCCCTCCCCGAACCTAGGGTAATGTTGCAAGTGGAGGGGATCCCGGTCCAGTTCCTAGTTGACACCGGGGCACAACACTCAGTTCTGGTCAAGCCCCATGGAAAAGTATCTGAAAAATCATCCTGGGTACAAGAGGCCACCAGAATAAAAAAGTACCCTTGGACAACTCAAAGGACTGTAGACTTAAGGACTGGGAAGGTAACCCACTCCTTCCTGGTCATTCCCGACAGCCCCTGCCCCCTGTTGGGGAGGGATTTGCTTACCAAAATGGGGGCCCAAATTCATTTCCAACCGGGAGGACCCACAGTGACTGACTTTCACAACCAACCCATATCTGTACTCACTGTGAGACTGGAAGATGAATACAGGCTGCATCAGAAACCCACTCCTCTGGATCAGGGTATCGAGCCCTGGCTTCAACGCTTCCCAGACGCGTGGGCAGAAACGGGTGGTATGGGGCTAGCAAAACATCGCCCAGCCCTATTTATAGAGGTCAAGCCTGGGACGGACCCTGTCCGCGTGCGCCAATACCCTATGCCCGCGGAAGCCAAAAATGGCATCACACCGCATATCCGCCGCCTCCTTGACTTCGGGGTCCTACGCACCTGCCACTCAGCATGGAATACCCCCCCTGCTGCCCGTGCGCAAACCCAACAGCGGGGAATACAGACCAGTGCAGGACCTGAGAGAAGTCAATAAGCGGGTGATGGACATACATCCAACCGTTCCTAACTCCTATACTCTCTTGAGCGCCCTCAGCCCAGAAAAACAATGGTATACTGTTCTGGATCTAAAAGATGCTTTTTTCAGCCTACCACTAGCGCCTAAAAGTCAAGAGCTATTTGCATTCGAGTGGACAGATCCAGACAGGGGCATAAATGGCCAACTCACCTGGACCAGACTACCACAGGATTCAAAAACTCTCCGACCCTGTTCGACGAGGCTCTACACGAAGATTTAAGTGAGTACAGACAACACCCAAATATAACTCTCCTGCAGTATGTTGATGATCTCTTGATAGCTGCCGAGACGCCCAAAACCTGCATCCAGGGAACCGAAGGTCTCCTGCGAAGTCTGGGAACCTTAGATTACCGCGCCTCAGCAAAAAAGGCTCAGATCTGCAAGTCAGAGGTAACTTACCTGGGTTACTTACTGAAAGGGGGGCAACGCTGGCTAAAGGATGCCCGGAAGGAAACCGTCCTTCGTATTCCCAGACCACAGACACCACGACAGGTGAGGGAATTCCTGGGGTCGGCTGGGTTCTGCAGACTATGGATACCAAGGTTTGCTGAACTAGCAAAACCCTTATACCAGGCAACAAAAGATCACCAGCCCTTTAGTTGGAGGGAAGAAGCCGAACAGGCCTTCCAGCAAATCAAAACTGCCCTGCTATCAGTACCTGCCTTGGGACTCCCCGATGTTTCCAAACCCTTCCACCTATATGTAGATGAGAGCCGGGGCATAGCTAAGGTGGTGCTAACCCAACATTTGGGGCCCTGGCACAGGCCAGTCGCTTATCTAAGAAGTTAGATCCAGTGGCCGCCAGATGGCCACCCTGTCTCCGGATGATTGCAGCCACTGCCCTGATGGTAAAAGACGCTGATAAGTTGACCATGGGCCAAGAACTACAAGTCACCACCCCGCACGCCATCGGAGGCATCCTCAAACAGCCGCCTGACCGATGGCTGAGCAATGCCCGACTCACTCATTACCAGGGACTGCTACTGAACCCCCACAGGATCATCTTCACCCCCCCCCCCCGAGACGGCCCTGAACCCAGCATCACTGCTGCCAGATCCAGACATGGGGACCCCACTTCATGACTGCAGTGACATACTGGCACAGGTTTATGGGATTCGAGAGGACTTGCAGGATCAGCCATTATCAGACGCAGACGCCATCTGGTTTACCGATGGAAGCAGCTTCGTTCACCAAGGACAAAGGTATGCGGGGGCGGCCATGACTTCAGAGACCGAGGTGGTGTGGGCAGAAGCTCTACCCCCCGGAACCTCGGCCCAGAAGGCTGAGCTAATAGCCTTAACCCAGGCCCTAAAGTTAGGAAGAGATCGCAAGCTAACCGTATACACTGATAGCCGATATGTTTTTGCCACCGCTCATGTACATGGGGCGATACACAGAGAACGGGGGCTCCTCATGGCTGAAGGAAAAGACATCAAAAATAAAGAAGAGATTCTAGCCCTACTAGCAGCCATATGGGAACCCAAAAAGCTAGCAATTGTGCATTGCCCAGGACATCAGAAGACAACCGACCCAGTTTCCCAGGGCAACAATTTGGCCGATCGGACTGCAAAAAACATAGCTCGGCCCCCAGCGCAATTACTGACCCTACAGCTGCCAGATCCCGGACCCCGGGAATTGCCCCCCAGCCCTGAGTATTCAGAAAGCAATCTTCAATGGATGAGTAAACTTCCTGTGACCCGAGTCAAAGATGGCTGGTGGAGAGACTCCAAGAACAACACTATACTCCCAGAGAAGCTAGGATGGCAGGTTCTAGAGCGGATGCATCACAGCACCGACCTAGGTTCCCGGCGAATGTTAGATTTAATGAGACAGAGTGGACTGAGAATCAAAAATGTCTCCGATAAGGTTGATCAAGTAGTCACTAAATGTACTGTGTGCCAACTCAACAATGCGAGTAGTAATCCTCAGACATCAGGGGCAAGACAAAGAGGGAGCAGACTGGGGACCTATTGGGAAGTAGATTTCACTGAGGTAAAACCAGGAAAATATGGATATAAGTATTTGCTAGTTTTTGTAGATACCTTTTCAGGATGGACCGAAGCCTTTCCAACCAAGAATGAAACGGCGTAGATTGTAGCCAAAAAGATCCTGGAAGAAATCCTGCCCAGGTATGGTTTTCCAGTAATGATAGGGTCAGACAATGGACCTGCATTCGTCTCTAAGGTAAGTCAGGGACTGGCTTCCATACTTGGGGTTGATTGGAAATTACATTGTGCATACCGACCTCAAAGTTCAGGGCAGGTAGAAAGAATGAACAGAACATTAAAAGAGACCCTAACCAAATTGACCATGGAGACTGGTGCTAAGTGGGTAGTCCTTCTCCCCTACGCTCTGTTCAGGGTGCGTAACTCCCCATACAAACTGGGACTCACACCCTATGAAATAATGCATGGTAGACCACCCTCCATCATCCCTAACCTAAAAGATGACCTTGTCAAAACTGAGAACGATAATGGTCTTGAACTCTTGCTCTCCCTACAAGCCTTGCAGAGGGTCCATGAAGATGTATGTATGGCCCAAATTAAAAGAACTTTATGAGACTGGAGCCCCGCCTATTCCTCATCAATTCTGACCCGGGGATTGGGTCCTCGTCAAACGTCATCGGCAGGAGACTCGAACCCAGGTGGAAAGGACCCTTCCAGGTCATCCTGACAACGCCTACGGCCATCAAAGTAGACAGAATCGCCACCTGGATCCATTACACCCACGCCAAACCGGTGGACCCGTTCTCAGACCTCATCGGACCCTCAAAGACAACCTGGACTGTTGACCGGACTAAGGACAATCCTTTAAAATTGACCCTACGCCACCAACAGACTAAACCGTAACTATGGTACTTGCCCTCCTCTTGATTGTTCTGCAAACTCTGTCTGTAGATCCAAACCCCCACAACCCCTATAATTTGACATGGGAAATTACTAATTTAGAGACTCATGAAGTCTACAACAAAACCCTAGGAACTGCCCCATTAAATACCTGGTGGCCAGATCTATATTTCAATTTAGAAAAAGTTAGTCCATTAGAAGAAATGGAAGGAGGTAAATGGAGACAACCTCAAAGGAGGGTATCAATAAGTAGAAATGGATTTTATGCATGTCCGGGATTTAGGACGGGGGCGATGAGGCGCACATGTGGAGGGTTTGAAACCCTCTATTGCGCAGCCTGGAGTTATGTCACCTCCAATGATGGGGAATGGAAGTGGAAAGTAAAACCCCAATTTATTGAAATGTCCTATGTCCGACCATGTACCCGCACCAGGTATGATGAAAACTGTAACCTTATTCGTGTAAGATTTACAGAGGAAAGGAAAAAAGACAGGCGATGGGTCTTAGGACTCACTTGGGGACTCTACTTATATCAACGTCCCCTCTTTGGGACTGCCATTCAAATAAAATTAAAAGCCTCCCCTCTTGTACAACCGGTGGGGCCAAATCAGGTATTAGGAAAAAAAAAAAAAAAGACGAGCCTATCCCCAGGCAGATCCCCACTACTCCCTCCAGCAGGACCCCCGTCCTTACCCCAGGAGTAAAAGCACAAGCTGTCCAAGAAAGTCAGAACCCAGAAGGCATAGACTCCCTATGGAAATTGCTAACAGCAGCGTATGAGGCCTTAAACCGATCGGACCCTGAGGCGACAAGGGCCTGCTGGTTGTGTTATGATATAAAACCCCCCTTCTACGAAGCCGTAGGTCTAGCTGCCCCTTTTTCACAATCAGGAGAAGAGTCGCCAGCAGCTTGCAGGTGGAATCGAAAGAGCCCCGGCCTCACACTGCAAGCAGTCACTGGCAATGGGACTTGTATAGGAAAGGTCCCCTGTAGCCATATCCAGCTCTGTTCCCCGACTAATTACTCTATAAATGAATCTAAATGGATAATTCCAGCTCCTGACAGTTGGTGGATTTGTTCTAAGACAGGGCTCACCCCATGTGTTAGCAGAAATGTTTTTAATTCGTCAACCGATTATTGTATCATGGTATTAGTATTTCCAAAGGTTATTTACCACCGAGAAAATGTTGTATATGATCTGTGGACAGAAGGGACGGAAGCAAGAGAGTCAATAAGAACAAAACGGGAGCCCTTTACGGCCATAACCTTGGCCACCTTATTTGGCCTCAGTACCATAGGGGCAGGAACAGGGATCTCATCACTAGCCATCCAGCACCGGGGGTTCAATAGCCTAAGGGCAGCCATTGATGAGGATATAGCCAGACTTGAGGACTCAATCTCGCACCTCGAAAAATCTCTGACCTCCCTTTCTGAAGTAGTCCTACAGAACCGAAGGGGGCTAGATCTAGTCTTCCTCCAACAGGGAGGTTTATGTGCAGCCTTGAGAGAAGAATGCTATTTTTATGCTGACCACACCGGAGTAGTCCAAGAGTCCATGGCTAAAGTTAGAGAAGGCCTGGCCAAACGGAGGTGTGAGCGAGAACAACAACCAGGCTGGTTTGAATCTTGGTTCAATCAATCCCTATGGCTAGCCACCCTGCTTTCTACTCTAGCTGGGCCCCTTATACTCCTCCTCCTCCTCCTCACCTTCGGGCCTTATATTATTAATAAGCTAGTTGCCTTTATCAAAGATCGGGTTAACACGGTCCAACTAATGGTCCTTAAAACCCAATACCAACCTATCGTTACCGAAACATTTGAATCAGACACATAAGACCCAAGATTGGCTCTTGAGGCACCAAAGAAAGGGAGGAATGAGAGACTAAAGAAAAATTATCAGGTGTACCCACAACCGCAAGGAAAAGACCCCCCCCCCCTTCTCCGCCGTTCCTGGAACCAGCCAGGGCGTGCCCGGTTGTGGTTTGACCTAAAGGCGGGAACCAATCAAGTTCTGCTGAGTGTTCAAATTTAAATGTCAACCAATAACAGCTCTGTAACCGCGAAAAATCCCTAACTTCCCCATAACCTGTTTGTGCCTGTCTATAAAAGTGCCGTAAAAACCTCGCTCGGGGCCTCTTAGCGTCACCGGCAACGAGTGCGCGGAGGTCCGGGTTCGAACCTGCAATAAACGACCCTTGCCGCTTGGCTTTGACTCTGGACTCTGGTGGTTTGTTTTCGGGGGTCTCTCGAATTGGGGCATATCATACTCACATACAATCTCATTCTGGCCTCCCTGGCCCCTTAGCAGAAGGCAACGCTACAGTGGATTCCTTATTGGCAACTCCTGTTATTACAGCACAAGATTTTCACAATCCGACTCATATTTTTTTTTAATTTTTTGAAGTTTATGTTATTTTTTGAGACAGAGAGAGACAGAGCATGAACGGGGGAGGGCCAGAGAGAGAGGGAGAGGGAGACACAGAACCTGAAATAGGGTCCAGGCTCTGAGCTGTCACCACAGAGCCCGACGTGGGGCTCGAACTCACGGACTGCGAGATCATGACCTGAGCCAAAGTCAGACTCTCAACCTACTGAGCCACCCAGGCGCCTCTGCAATCTGACTCATCTTAATGCTAAAGGCTTAAGTAAACGCTTTTCTATTTCCCTTAAACGAGCTAGAGAAATTATCACACACTGCCCCACTTGTGGGCCTATTGTCATTCCTCTGTACTCTCTGGGCGTTAATCCCAGAGGTCAACAACCTAATGATTTATGGCAAATGGATGTTACTCATGTTCCACAACTTGGTCGCTTTGCATATGTACGTGTATCAATAGATACATATACTGGTTTTATATGGGCTACACCTCTGTCAGGAGAAAAAATGGCCCATGTTATTCAGCACCTTTTAGAAGCATTTGCCACAATGGGACTCCCCTGGAATCTTAAAACTGACAATGGCCCCGCTCATACTTCTCACACTTTTCTTATATTTTGCCAAAAATGGGGCATTCACCATACTACAGGCATTCCTTACAATCCACAAGGTCAAGGTATTATTGAACGTGCTAATCGTATATTAAAAACCATGTTACAAAAACAAAAACAGGGGGATATGGCCTTGAATTCAAAGAATCAATTAATGAAAGCATTATTTACGCTTAATTTTCTGGATTTAAGAGTTGAACAAGAGCTCACCGCAGCTGTAAAACATCACACAGCCTCTAATACCAGATCCCTTTCACAACCAATATTTTGGAAAATGATAATAACCAATGGTTCCCTGGGCATGTTAAATCGTGGGGTTGGGGATTTTCTCTTGTAGCCACAGATAATGGAGATATCTAGCTCCCAGCCCAGCAATTAAAACCACAATATGAACAGATGGGCGAAGAGAAAAAGGGTCGATAATTTTCAACCACTGGAGAAAGATAGGGAAGAATTAAGCCTCAAACGAGAAATAAAAAGAAGAACCGAGAAAACAATGAAAGCCAAACCTCCGACATGGGGACAGATGAAGAAGATGACTCTAGAAGCAGAACAGATCCTCCAAAAAAACAGGAACACCTAAGACTTCTACTACTCTGTTTATTGCCATGGTATCAGTTCTTATTTTAACCGTGAGTACTAAAGAGAATCACACATATTGGGCTTATATTCCAAATCCACCTCTTAATAGATTAATTACATGGGGTGATCCCTCTTTCCCAGTTTATGTAAGTGATTCAGTCCGGTTGCCTGAACCTTATGATAATAGAGGCCCATTTAAACCAGAAGAAGAAGGAAAAATAATCCCTGAATATTCTGTAGGTGCAGATGGGCCACTTATATGCTTTGGAATAGGTGAACACTGTGTTACATTTCGTTCACAGGCATGGATAGCAAAAATAACCAATGGGACTAATGTCTCTATATTGTATTTACTACAGGGAGTCTCCATGAGAAGTCAGAGAATTACATATGCTCACCCTCCTAAATTGCCTCGATGTCAATTAAGAAAGGTTATAAATCCTGAGGAATGGGTTAATTGGGAGCTCTGTAGAGGAGAGGTTGGTAGCGTTCTTCTTAATACTTCCAATGGAAGCATCCTTGAACCTCTGTAGGCTCTGCTCAGACCAAATACTCCAAAAGAGAGCTCCGATGGTGTCGATATCAAGACGACATCATTTCAGATGTAACATCTGAACCCATTGTATGGCATGAAGGAGCGATGACTCCCCCCAGCCCACGTTTACCTGATGGACCAATTCATTCAGAACTCTGGAAAATTGGTACTGGATTATTAGGCATGACCACTTGGAAAGGCCACTTAATGAATATTTCAAATAAATTCTCCTTCTCTTTTAGAATCAATGAGACTCATAAAATTCAAGCATGTGTCAGCCTTCCTTTTCTGTTTATGTTAGGCATGCCTCATTGGGACCTTGATAACAATCTTCTTACTTGCCATAATTGTTCTTTTTATACTTGTCTTAATTCTACTATTTCTTTTAAATAGTAGGAAAAACAAAGCTTATATATCCCTAAGGCATGTAATGGGGTTTGGATGCTTGTAATCATGGATTGGTCTTGGCAACACTCCCCTGAAATGTATCTCATAGATGAACTATTGAAACGTCTTACCCTGCACCCAATGGTTTGTAGCTTTACTGGTAACTGCTGTACTTGGGATTATAGCTATTACAGCTACAGAAGCAATAGCTGGTTTTGTGCTGCATCAGACTGTACAAACCACTCACTTTGTACAAAACTGTCATCAAGATTCAGAAAGGCTGCGGAACAGCCAACGGCTGATTGATAGCCGAACAGAGAGCCAATTATCTGACTTGTAGCAAGCTGTTCTTTTTCTAGGAGATCAATTGATTAGTTTACAACAACAGATAAAGCTTCAATGTGATTGGAACATAACCACCTTTTGTGTCACCCCCCTCCCCTATGTATATAATCAATCTAAGATCTCATGGGACCTGGTGTGTCAACACCTTCTTAATCAAGGTAACACCTCTGCTGATATAGCTGAATTGCAAAAGAAATCTATGAAACATTCAAAAATAAACCTGAGATGATTTCTGGTGCTCCTTCTCTATCTGACATAACTAATCAAATCTCAGAATTGAATCAAATGAATTATATAAAACACAAGCTTATCTGAGTTTGGTATTTTTATATTAATCTTTGTCTTATTACTTTGCATATACCTAGTCTGGGGAAGAGGACAGCAACGAAGCTGAGATTATGCCTCACAAGCCTCTGTCTTTGCCCTCCAACTTTGCCAAATGAAAGAAAAAGGGAGAGATGTGGGAAATGCAGGAGAGAAGTATCAAAGGAAAAGACTTCAAAAGGGAAGGGATGAAGCAGGTACAAGGCCTTAGGACATGTTTACACAGCTCTGAAGGCAGCTGCTGCTAGTAAGGAATGCCTAGAGTCATTAACATTTCCAGGGCTGGATCCTCTTTCACACCTGATCCTTCCAGTGATATAGAAACCAATTAACTCAAAATTCAACTTTGAAAAGCTAAACCAGGGGCCAACATGGTGGAGAGACAGGGGGATTCATATGTCCCAAGTCTCTCAAACAAAGAAGTGTAGAAGCCAAAGG
The DNA here is from genome assembly GCF_016509475.1 of Prionailurus bengalensis. Taxonomy (NCBI): domain Eukaryota; kingdom Metazoa; phylum Chordata; class Mammalia; order Carnivora; family Felidae; genus Prionailurus; species Prionailurus bengalensis. The sequence continues at coordinate 84,471,994 of NC_057361.1, read as the reverse complement.
AGTTTAAACACCAGATCCTGGGAGGAAAAGAAACTGAATCTACTAGGAAGGAAATGGGAAAGCTGGAAGAAAGATAGGTGGGTAACTGCAAACTGGGGGAGATAAAAAAGGCTGCATGGGCACGGAAGGGAGGGACCCCCTTCTTCAGAGAGACAAAGGGAAGAGAAATAGTGGTTAGGGAAGTGCAGGACCATAGCCAGACAGGAGGAAGACCTCGGACTGAGACTGAGAGGGATCCGATCTCTAACAGTGGGGCTTTCTTTTGACTGGGGTTGGCTCCTTGTTCAAGCACCTGGGGAGGGGGGAGCCAGGCCTTGGGTGCGGTTATAGGTCAGAGACTCAGTCTGCAGCTGGAGAAAGTGGTTCCCTCCCTGGAGGGGTGAGTGATAGCACAGAACCTGCCTGTGTCGGCCACCCCCAGGTGCAGTGTCTGGGCAGAGGGCACAGTCTGCAGGAGGATAAGGCTGACGTTTCCCTGGAGTGCTGCAGGAAAAGACAAAGCCTGCCTGCGTCTGCCACCCCAGGGACTCTCAGTGAGAGCAGTGGCTCTCAGTCCGAAAGAGGAGAAGTTGGTCCTCCCTTTAGTGTGACAGCACAAAGCCAGCCAGGACCACATATCGCTGCATGGGGAGGTGCTTCCCCAGCACCAGAGTGCATGGAGTGGGACTTTGAATCCTAGCCAAGCACAGGGTCAGGGGAATTGGTGGAGCGAGAAGGACCACCCCTGTCTGCGGCCATGGCACAGTGAGGACGACTCAAACAGAGTCCACCGGATCTGGCTCCGTGGAAAAGAGGGAGATTATCATTCCCCTGCCACACCACGACCATCACCAAGGCAGAGCCTCAGGGATCATTCCCAAGGGCCATAGTGGAGGTGGGTCCAGAAAACGCCAAACCACGCCCCCTTACCCTGGGTAACTGCATATCTACCAGAGAGGCACAGACCCTGAGGACAGCTACTACCTACAAGTGATGCAGCATTGCCTGGATTAACTTTAGGTCAATTCTGGACATATAGATATATTCTCCCACCCCACACCACCCCCATTTCTCCTCCTTATCTCTTCCCTCCCCTAGGCTGGCTACTCTGGTTATTGGACTGTCTGAACAGGCATATTTAATCCATTGTCTTGATACATGTTCTACGCCTCCTTCTTTACACTCCATTCTCTCTCTTGAAATAATTAAGCCATATGGTTTCTCTGTCTGGGCAATTTTATCTTCATTTGATTTTCATTTCCTCATTTCATTTTCATATTTATTTTCCTTTCTCTCTCTCTGGATTAAGGCTTTTAGACTCTCTTCCTAATCAATGTTTATCCCCCCCCCCCGCCCCCACCTTCTGTCATTTCTCTGTATGTGCTCTTCCATCAGCACTACCTCCACCTTCTTCTTTACTTGTAGTGGGTGTTTTTGAGTTTTTTGTTTTTAGTCTTTAGGTTTTTGTTTTTGTTTATTTCTTTGTGTTATTTGTGTGTGCATTTTTGTCTCCTGTTTGCCCATCTGTTTTCCTTTACAGGGCTACTCCAAGGAACAAATCAAAGCATACCAGGTGGAGCATACAAAATATTACTACGAGTAGGGTAATAAAATAACCAAAGTCACAACAAGAGGGAGCAAGGAACAACCCCGAAAAAATACCTCTTGAAGGGCCAGGCCCTGGAAGATGTATGACCTCCTTTAAAATAGCAGTGCTCACAGGTGCAGAGCACACAAGCTTTTAAAATGCATAAGGGACAGAAAATTAGCCAAAATGACTAAGCGGAAGAACTCACCTCAAAAGAAACTCCAGGAGTAGCAACAGCTAACGAATTGATCAAAACCGATTTAAGCAATACTCATAAAATTAATCACTGGGCTTGAAAAACCATAGAGGACATCAGAGAATCTATTGTTACAGAGATCAAGGGACAAAAGAATAGTCAAGATGAATTAAAAATGCTATAAATGAGGTACAAAATAAAATGGAGGCAGCCATAGCATGGATTAAAGAGGCAGAGGAAAGAATAGGTGAATTAGAAGATAAAATTATGGAAAAAGAGGAAGCTGAAAAAAAGAAAGATAAAAAAAATTCAGGAGTAGGAGAGGAGAATTAGAGAACTCAGTGAAGCAATCAAACGGAACAATATCTGTATGATAGGAATTCCAGAAGCAGAAGAGAGAGAGGAAGGAGCTGAAGGTGTACTTGAACAAATCATACCTGAGTACTTCCCTGACCTGGGGAAGGAAACAGGCATTGAAATCCAAGAGGTACAGAGAACTCCCTTCAGACATAACTTAAATCAATCTTCTGCATGACATATCATAGTGAAACTGATAAAATACAAGGATAAAGACAAAATTCAGAAAGCAGCTAGGGGTAAACAGGCCGTAACTTACAAGGTAGACATATAAGGGTAGTAGCAAACCTATCTACTGAAACTTGGCAGGCCAGAAAGGAATGGCAGGAAATCTTCAATGTGATGAAAAGAAAAAATATGCAGCCAAGAATCCTTTAACCAGCAAGTCTTTCATTCAGGATAGAAGGACAGATAAAGGTTTTCCCAAACAAAAAATCAAGGAATTCATCACTAAACCAGCCATACAAGAGATCCTAAGGGGGATTCTGTGAGTGAAATGTTGCAAGGACCACAAAGTACCAGAGACACCACTACAAGCATGAAACCTATAGATATCACAATGACATTAAACACATATCTTTCCATAATAACACAGAATGTAAATGAACTAAATGCTCCAACCAAAAGACATAGGGTACCAGAATGGATAAAAAACAAGACCCATCTACTTGCTGTCTACAAGAGACTCATTTTAGACCTGAGGACACCTTCAGATTGAGAGTGAGGGGATGGAGAACTATTTATCATGCCACTGGAAGTCAAAAGAAAGCTGGAGTAGCCATACTTATATCAGACAAACTAGACTTTAAATTAAAGGCTATAACAAGAGATGAAGAAGGGCATTATATAATAATTACAGGGTATATCCATCAGGAAGAGCTAACAATTATAAATGTCTATGCACCGAATACAGGAGCCCCCAAATATATAAAACAAGTGATCACAAACATAAGCAACCTTATTTATAAGAATGTGGTAATTTCAGGTGACTTTAATACCCCACTTACACCAATGGATAGAACATCTAGACAGAGAATATATAAAGAAACAAGGGCCCTGAATGATATATTGGATTAGATGGTCTTGACATATATTTAGAACTCTGCATCCCAAAGAACAGAATATACTTTCTTCTCCAGTGCACATGGAATGTTCTCCAAGATAGATCACATACTGGGTCACAAAAAAGCCCTTCATAAGTATAAAAAAATTGAGATCATACCATGCACATTTTCAGACCACAATGCTATGAAACTTGAAATCAACCACAGGAAAAAGTCAGGAAAACCTCCAAAAGCCTGAAGGTTAAACAATACCCTACTAAAGAATGAATGGGTCAACCAGGAAATTAGAGAAGAAATTTAAAAAATGTATATGGAAACAAATGAAAATGAAAAGACAACAATCCAAACACTCTGCAATGCAGCGAAAGTGGTCCTGAAAAGAAAATACATTGCAATCCAGGCCTATCTCAAGGAACAAGAAAAATCCCAAATACAAAATCTAACCACACACATAAAGGAAATACAAGCAGAACAGCAAAGACACCCCAAACCCAGCAGAAGAAGGGAAATAATAAAGATCAGAGCAGAAATAAACAATATAGAATCTAAAAAAAACTGTAGAGCAGATCAATGAAACCAAGAGTTGGTTTTTTGAAAAGATAAAATTGATAAACCTCTAGCCATGCTTCTCAAAAAGAAAAGTGAGGTGACCCAAATAGATAAAATCCTGAATGAAAATGGAATTATTACAACCAATCTCTCAGGAATACAAGCAATTTTCAGGGAATACTATGAAAAATTATATGCCAACAAATTGGACAACCTGGAAGAAATGGACAAATTCCTAGGCACCCACACACTTCCAAAACTCAAACAGGAAGAAATAGAAAACTTGAACAGACCCATAACCAGCGAGGAAATTGAATCAGTCATCAAAAATCTCCCAACAAATAAGAGTCCAGGACCAGATGGATTCCCTGGGGAATTCTACCAGACATTTAAAGCAGAAATAATACCTATCCTTCTCAAGCTGTTCCAAAGAACAGAAAGGAAAGGAAAACTCCCAGACTCGTTCTATGAATCCAGCATTCGTTTGATTCCCAAATCAAACCAGCCAGATACCCAGCAAAAAAAGAGAACTACAGGTCAATATCCCTGATGAATATGGATGCAAAAATTCTCAACAAGATACCATCAAATCGAATTCAGCAGCATATTAAAAGAATTATTCACCATGATCAAGTGGGATTGATTCCTGTGGTGCAAGACTGGCTCAACATTCTCAAATCAATCAATGTGATAATCACATTAATAAAAGAAAAGATAAGAACCATATGATTCTGTCAATAGGTGCACAAAAATTATTTGACAAAATCCAGCATCCTTTCTTAATAAAAACCCTCAAGAAGGACAAATAAACTGATCCCATTCACAATTGCACCAAGGATCATAAAATACTCAGGAATAAACCTAACCAAAGATGTAAAAGATCAGTATGCTGAAAACTATGGAAAGCTTATGAAGGAAATTGAAGAAGATACAAAGAAATGGAAAAACATTCTGTGCTCATGGATTAGAGGAATAAATATTGTTAAAATATCAATAATACCCATAACAGCCCACACATTCAATGCAATCCCAATCAAAATTGCACTAGCATTCTTCTCAAAGCTAGAACAAGCAATCCTACAATTTGTATGGAACCACAAAAGGCCCCGAATAGCCAAAGTAATTTTGAAGAAGAAGACCAAAGCAGGAGGCACCACAATCCCCGACTTTAGCCTCTACTACAAAGCTGTAATCATCAAGACAGCATGGTATTGGCACAAAAACAGACACATAGACCACTGGAAGAGAATAGAGACTCCAGAATTGGACCCACAAATGTGTGGCCAGCTAATCTTTGACAAAGGAGGAAAGAACATCCAATGGAAAAAAGCCTCCTTAACAAATGGTGCTGGGAGAAGTGGACAGCAACATGCAGAAGGATGGAACTAGACCACTTTCTCACACCTTTCACAAAAAAAATAAACTCAAAATGGATGAAATACCTGAACATGAGACAGGAAACCATCAAAACCCTAGAGGAGAAAGCAGGAAAAGACCTCTCTGACCTCAGCCGTAGCAATTTCTTACTTGACACATCTCCAAAGGCAAGGGAATTAAAAGCAAAAATGAACTATTGGGACCTCATGAAGGTAAAAAACTTCTGCAGAGCAGAGGAAACAACCAACAAAACTAAAAGGCAACCAACGGAATGGGAAAAGATATTTGCAAATGATGTATCAGACAAAGGGTGAGTATCCAAAATCTATAAAGAGCTCACCGAACTCCACACCTGAAAGACAAATAACCCAGTGAAGAAATGGGCAGAAAACATGAATAGACACTTATCTAAAGAAGACATCCGGATGGCCAACAGGCACATGAAAAGATGCTCAACGTCGCCCCTCATCTGGGAAATACAAATCAAAACCACACTCAGATATCACCTCACGCCAGTCAGAGTGGCCAAAATGAACAAATCAGGATACTATAGATGCTGGTGAGGATGTGGAGAAACGGGAACCCTCTTGCACTTTTGGTGGGAATGCAAATTGGTGCAGCCACTCTGGAAAGCAGTGTGGAGGTTCCTCAAAAAATTAAAAATAGATCTACCCTATGACCCAGCAATAGCACTGCTAGGAATTTACCCAAGGGATACAGGAGTACTGATGCATAGGGGCACTTGTACCCCAATGTTTATAGCAGCACTCTCAACAATAGCCAAATTATGGAAAGAGCCTAAATGTCCATCAACTGATGAATGGATAAAGAAATTGTGGTTTATATACAAAAGGCAGTACTATGTGGCAATGAGAAAGAATGAAGTATGGCCCTTTGTAGCAACGTGGATGGAACTGGAGAGTGTGATGCTAAGTGAAATAAGCCATATAGAGAAAGACAGATACCATATGTTTGTACTCTTATGTGGATCCTGAGAAACTTAACAGAAACCCATGGAGGAGGGGAAGGAAAAAAAAAGAGGTTAGAGTGGAAGAAAGCCAAAGCATAAGAGACTCTTAAAAAGTGAGAACAAACTGAGGGTCGATGGGGGGTGGGAGAGAGGGGAGGGTGGGTGATGGGTATTGAGGAGGGTACCTTTTGGGATGAGCACTTGGTGTTGTATGGAAACCAATTTGACAATAAACTTCATATATTGAAAAAAAAACTGAGAACAAACTGAGGGTTGATGGGGGGTGGGAGTGAAGGGAGGGTGGGTGATGGGTATTGAGGAGGGCACCTTTTGGAATGAGCACTGGGTGTTGTATGGAAACCAATTTGACAATAAATTTCATATATTGAAAAAAAAAAGGATTTCAGTGCCTAGAAGTTAATATAAAAAAAAATATTTATCATGCTAGTGGCACCTGGGTGGCTCAGACAGTTAAGCATCTGACTTTGGCTCAAGTCATCATTTCACTGCTTGTGGGTTCAAGGCCCATGTCCGGCTCTGTGCTGACAGATCAGAGCCTGGAGCCTGCTTCAGATTCTGTGTCTCCCTCTGTCTCTGTCCCTCCCCTCTCTTAAAAATAAATAAACATTAAAAATATTTATCATGTTTGGCACAAAAACACTCAGATCAATGGAACAGAATAGAGAACCCAGAAATGGACCCACAAACATATGGCAAACTAATCTTTGATAAAGCAGGAAAGAATAACCAATGGAATAAAGACAGTCTCTTCAGCAAGTGGTGCTGGGAAAACTGGACAGTGACATGCAGAAAAATGAATCTGGACTACTTTCCTACACCATACACAAAAATAAACTCAAATTGGATGAAAGACCTAAATGTATGACAGGAAGCCATCAAAATCCTTGAGGAGAAAGCAGGCAAAATCCTGTTTGATCTTGGCCACAGCAACTTCTTACTCAACACATCTCTGGAGGCAAGGGAAACAAAAGCAGAAATGAACTATTGGGACATAATCAAGATAAAAAGCTTTTGCACAGTGAAGGAAGCAATCAGCAAAACTAAAAGGCAACCCATGAAATGGGAAGAGATATTTGCAAATGACATATCAGCTAAAGGGTTAGCATCCAGAATCTATAGAGAACTGATCAAAGTGAACACCCGAAAAATAAGTAATATGTGAAGAAATGGGCAAAAGACATGAATAGATACTTCTCCAAAGAAGACATCCAGATGGCCAGCCGACACATGAACAATGCTCAACATCACTCATCATCAGGGAAATACAAATCAAAACCACAATGAGATACCTGTCAGAATAGCTAACATTAACAACTCAGGCAACAACAGTTGTTGGCAAGGATGTAGAGAAAGAGGATGTCTTTTGCATTGCAGGTGGGAATGCAAGCTGGTGCAGCCAATCTGGAAAATGGTATGGAATTTCCTCAAAAAATTAAAAATAGAACTAACCTACGACCCAATTGCACTATTAGGTATTTATCCAAGGGATACAGGTATGCTGTTTCAAAGGGACACATGCACCCCAATGTTTTTAGCAGCACTATCAACAATAGCCAAAGTATGGAATGTTCATCGATGGATGAATGGATAAAGAAGATGTGGTATATATGTATATGTATATATAGAGAGTATAATTCAGCAATCAAAAAGAATGAAATCTTGCCATTTGCAACTACATGGATGGAACTAGAGGGTATTATGCTAAGCGAAATTAGTCAGAGAAAGACAAATATCATATGACTTCACTCATATGGGGGCTTTGAGACACAGAACAGATGAACGTAAGGGAAGGGAAGCAAAAACAATATAAAAACAGGGAGGGGGACAAAACATAGAGTCTTAAATATGCAGAATAAACAGATAGTTACTGGAGTGGTTGTGGGAGGGTGGGTGGGCTAAATGAGTAAGGGGCATTAAGGAATCCACTTCTGAAATCATTGTTGCACTATATGCTAACTAACTTGGATGTAGATTAAAAAATAATAGTTGAAATAAATGTAAGGACATTTGGAGACTAATCACAATACCTGATTTAGAAGGATGTGGGATTAATTAATTTCCACATTTTCTACGTCTGCTAAAAGCTAACTTCATTCTAAATGAGAAGGAAGAAAAGTGAGGGAAAGTACAGAGTATTGTTGGCCACTTTGGATCCTTGAAATCTGAGATAATGAAAACGTTTACTAACCCAGCTCCATTTTCCTTCAGAATTGCTTTTAAAGAGGTTTTCTTGAACCACTGCCTATCAAACCTAACATTTTGGAAAACCATTTTAAAGTCATTTTCTGGGGGCGCCTGGGTGGCGCAGTCGGTTAAGCGTCCGACTTCAGCCAGGTCGAGCCCCGCGTCGGGCTCTGGGCTGATGGCTCAGAGCCTGGAGCCTGTTTCTGATTCTGTGTCTCCCTCTCTCTCTGCCCCTCCCCCGTTCATGCTCTGTCTCTCTCTGTCCCAAAAATAAATAAACGTTGAAAAAAAAAATTAAAAAAAAAAGTCATTTTCTGAGGATTTTTACCCCCCCATCATGTTTTCTATTTGTTTTAGCAAATATCATAACTTATATAATACAAAATATACCTAATAAGCATATAATTTCTTGATCACTGTATTATAGTAACATTTTTCCTTCCTTATCTCTCTTAGAATAATCTTTAAGAGCACACATACATAAAATTGAATAGTTATTTCAATGGATTTTTAACTTTTTACATTATAGTCTAAGGCATTCTGGTAACAAATGAATTTAAATTTTATATTTTATATTGCTTTCTGTTTATGATCAATAAATTAGCTTTGGAAATTACATCTGGCTATATGTACCAACAACTCATGTATTAGAATTATAATTGTACTACCAAAGGACATTGAAACAAGTAAACATGGTCAGAAAAAAAAATTATCATGCTAGTTTCCATAACATAAGCAGTTAGTCCTAAATATCATTATGATCATTTCCTAATATATGGTATTTTTATTTCTGTACTGCAGGAGAAAATAGGCACCAATTTTTTCTAAATATTCAGATACATTTCATTGCAAAAGATTATTTGTATTTTGGTTATTTGATAAGACATAGTGTGGGTCTGTTAACACTAGAAGAACATAATCATGGAGATTTTTCACCTGATAAAACTGCATCAGAGAATTATAACTCTGAAAGTGTTGCGGAGTGCAGACATGGACTGTTATTTTTCTCCTGATTAGACTGTGACTATGGATTTTGAGAAAGAAAACCACAGAGTTGGAGTGCCCTTCTCGTCAGGTCATATCTGGGAGGGCATGATATCTATGTGACATCAGTGGGTCACAGGAGATGTTGATCTTCATTTAGGGTTAAGGTGATGTTTGTCTAGTTTCTACAGTGTATAGTTTCTACTTTCCTTTCACCTACTCTACTCTCCAGAAGTGAAACACTAAGTGTGCGCAATGTGAATGTCAGTGATGATGGGGTGGTTGAGTATTGATATTAAACATTCGCACTTGGCTCAATGCTAATTAAACATTTTTACTAAAATGAGTGTGAATTTTGTTTATGGTAGAAATTGTATCCCCTAAAAACTCTACTACTTATGAAATAATTTCAAAAGCATGGTGAGCTATCAAATTAATCTGGGGTAAGAAAAATCTTTACACTTCCTCCTTTCTCCCCTCAAGATATTCACTATCTAGGATGAAATTATGATCATTCCTACACATTTCTTTTACTTCAAATGTGAGTTTCCCTAAACACAATATAGGATTGTTTTTTATGTTTTCAGTACACATAGACACACACATACACATAAACACAGTGGTGTGCTCATCCTTCAAGTTTCTAATTTAACATTGTATATGCATGCATCTATTCATATAAATAGTATATGTGTATGTACAATATATATATATATAGTGCATATGTATAATATGTATATGTATAGCATGTATGTGCACACACATATACAGGAAAACTTAATCCTTACCCTCAAGGGAGGACTGTGAGGAGTTCAAGGGGAAACTTCCCTCTAGATCCTAGCACAGTACTTGCTGCATCACCAACAATGGCAAAGTTTGCTGCCTTTCATGCCAAAAGCTCTGAGCTTTAACAGGCATATTGTTTATTTCATTCATTCATTGCTGCTTTTGCTTTAACTATTCTTTCCATCTTATTACTATAGTTTTTAGGTTGTGATTCATTGTCATGTTTTTTAATGGAATGTTTAATTCATTTATTTTATTTATATTTTATATAGGTTTTTAAATCTTTTTCTCCAGTTTTATTTAGATATAATTGAGATATAACATTGTGTAAGTTTAAAACTACAACATAAAGATGTGATATATGTATTTATTGCAAAATGATTACTACCATAATTTTTTAAATGTTTATTTATTTTTGAAAGAGAGAGTGTGAGTTGGCGTGGGGCATAGAGGAAGGGAGATTAGAATATCTGAAGTGGACTCTGTGCTTATTTTATAAGTAGACATCTGTACCTTTTGATCCCTGTCAGCCATTTTGTTCACTCTCCAATCCCTCATATAAATATTTAATCCTTCAAAATGTACCCTGACAGTTGCTTTAGTTACATACTGATATGTTATATCTTCTCTACAATGACTAAATATTTCTCGACATAATCATTTTTAGATTAAGTGAAGTCTGTTAGAATCACCTATTATTAGTGTGATTCTTTTCCCCCCTTGTACCTACCGTAGTTTTTGTTCTATGAATAATTTTGCTTTATAATTAGATATATATATATATATATTAAAATCTCACATCTTCCTTGTGAATTTTAGCCTTTACCATTGGAAACTATGATTTCCTTCCCTTTTTAAATCCATTTTGATTCTAATTCTTCTATCTCTAATAACAAGATTAAGATCCCTTATTTACTGTTATTGGCAATTCTGATACATATTTTCTTGTTGGAAAAAAATTTTAACCAATCTGAATTCCTTTGTTTTAGGTTTATCTCTGGAAAAAAAGTACAGTTTTATATCTTCCTACAGCAGGCAATTTTAAAATGCTTTTACTAGGTGAGTTAAACACATTTACATTTACTTATAAGATCAATGACATCAATCATTTGAGTTCAGTTATGCCACATTGTTTATAAACTCCTGAAATATTTTTTATTATTTTTATTTTTTTAAAAATGTTTATTTATTTGTTTGTTTTTGAGAGAGAAAGTGATTGGGGGAGGGACAGAGAGAGAGGGAGAGAGAGAATCTCAAGCAGGTTCCATTCTGCCAGCAGAGCCCAATGTGGAACTTGATCTCAAACTGTGATATCATGACCTGGACCAAAATCAAGAGTCTGACACTTAAACCGACTGAGCCACCCAGGCACCCCTTTGCATTTTTTAAGTAACCCCTACACCCAGTGTGGGGCTCAGACTCATGACCCCAAGATCAAGAGTTGCACACTCTATATGGGGCACCTGGGTTGCTCAGTAGATTAAGCACCTGACTTCAGCTCAGGTCATGATCTCACAGTTTGTGGGTTCCAGCCCCATATTGAGCTCTGTGCTGACAGCTCGGAGCCTGGAGCCTGCTCTGGATGCTTTGTCTCCCTCTCTCTCTCTGCCTCTCCCCCACTCATGCTCTGTCTCTCTCTGTCTCTCAAAAATGAATAAACATTAAAAAATAAAAAAAAAAAGATTTGCACACTGTATTGACTGAGCCAGCCAAATGCCCCCTCCCCTGTTTCCTTTTATTGAATATTTAAAATGGTTGTTGTTTTGTTCTAGTGATATTTTTATACTACAGTACTTAATATGGTTGATATGGAAGAAAGTCTTACCAAGGAAGTAAGTTATAGTAATAGTCAAGAAATAAGTCAAGAAATAAGTAATAGTCAATGGTATGAACATGTAATTCACATAATAAGCAATGTACATACTCATTAAACTTTTAAAAGTATCCCAAGTTACAATACATAAAGAATGCAAACTAGTATCCTGACATATCATGCTGAGTGAAAAAGACATGTTGCTTAAAAATATGTAAATTTAATAGTTGGGGAAAAGAATATGTGTAAATGAACATATTTTGTAGACCCGCATTCCTGCCTTTAAAATGTGTCTGACACTGGAGTAGTGAGTTAGTCTTTGTGAGCTTGAACTTAGCCATCTAAAATGGGAACATTGATATTTACCTCAGAGAACTGTTATGAGAAATGAGCAAAGCCTTACATATCATCTGATACATAATGTTTCAGCAAAAAGTGTCTGTTGTTTGCTGTGTTCTTCCACCCACAAAAGACCTATCTTAAAAATGAACATCTAGCGATCCTTCAGACTGAGCAGTGCAAAATATAATGAATATCTATTTATATATATAACAGATAAGCTTTGCTGATATTTATTAATTGGATGAATTACCTGAAAATGGTGAAAATGAATCATATCATCATCTCTTTAGTTGATTAATTTTTACATTTTCTGTTCTTTTTACCTTCCATTTTGACAATGGGATAGTAACTTTCTTTTCAGGGGCAAAGAGAATACAGAATAACAGAGTATAAATATGGGTCTGCCTTACAACAGATTGAAATCAGGAGACGTGAGTCCCAAGTCTGTCTTTGCCTATAGTACTATGGGTAGTCACTTCCCCTGTGTTGGCCTTAGCCCTAACACAGAACAAAGATTGTAAACCCAATGGTTAGGGATGGGCCTTTGGACTCAAACTTGCTTGTCAACTTGGGAAAATTAAATAATTTAATAACTTCTTTAATTTTCTTAGTAATTGTTGAGTCATATGTGAAACCCACATGTAATGAATATACATTACAGATGCACACATAGAGAGTGTGATGGGAAGAAATGCACAAACATGATATTTTTTTATAAAACTAATGAATGGTAGGATTGCTGATCAATTATATACTTCACTCTGGCCCTACCATGGTTTTCACAATTTGAAATTAATATGAATCATTTAAAAAACAAAATTAAAGTTTACAGAAACATTTCTTGTTATAAAATAATTTCAGCAGAAATTATAAAACATAGAACACACTTCTGTATCACTCTATTAAATAATAAAATATTACAGGTAGTTGTATCTCATTTGAAGTACTTTTCTGACTGCATTAGCTTCCTGCTTATCCAGGGTGCAGACACACAAAAATTTGGATCTTTAAATTTCTAATATATTTCATTATAGTATATATCCCTACATGAAACATGCTGTTATTCTCTTGCATGATTTATTCATAGTTGCCTGGCTATAGTCTGCAGGTGGGTTTATGTGTGGGTATACATTTTGAACATTTCCTTAAGTGTTTTATGAAGAGATTTTGGGAGAAATTTTAATGATATATCTTTTTTATCCTACTTCTGGAGTTTAGAAATCTGTTCCAATCCCTCTTCGCAAGATGAGCCTCCATTGTACTCATGGTGCTTAAGGGAATGAGAGGGTATTCCTTCAAACTGCTCCCTGATATACAAAGATAGCTATTTCCTCAGCTTTGTGAGTATGCAATTAGAGAAAATAATTTTTTTTTCACTTTCAGAAATTTTCTCGAAAAAGGTATCATGAATTACATTCTTTTGCTACAGAAATAACTTTGCAAGGAAGTCACTTTCCTTGACACCTAGACAGGACTGCTTCATTAGACAGCATATACATTGTAGTCCTTGACTTTTGTGACTGAAACTCCAGCACTGCTAGGTGGAAATATTTGTCTAAGTCTGGAATTCATTAATAGGAAGCCCACCTTTTTTGGAACAAATCTAGGCCACATTCTCCAGCATCAATTTTATTAAAAAGTTGATGCATTTTCCTTCTTTTTTCTTTTGTCTTATTTGGTAGTTGGTTCAGATCCCAGATGTGGAGACAGGGTATATTTGCGGAGCTCTTAAGGACAAAGACTTTTTGGAGTAAGACCATAGCAATAGTTTGGGAGCCAGACAGAAAAGTGAAGAGCTGTGGATGTATTTTTAGACCCACACCTCAGGGCAGAGGAAAATATGTGCTTCAAAGGGGCAGCTTGCTATAAGGGTTTTGCAGGAAGAAGCATGGGCTGTGCAATCCATTTGTCCTTCCAAACTCACTAATCAGTGAAGTGATTACATAGGGAAGTGAGTGTGTTGAGAGGTTAGATGTGTTTAGTTGTGGATATGCCTACCCTTGGAAGAAAATATTGGGAGTGGAGGATAAGAATTCCCCAGGAAGAACCAATATGTAGTTTAATTAACTAGGTTTCTGACTTAACTGAGTAATCATTTAGGGCTGCCTCACTGAAATAACTCTGGGACTTCTTAAATGACATGTTCTGTATATATGCCTAGATGATTCAGTCACAGAATTACAGACAGTCTCTTAGTTTTCTGCCACCGATGGTTAACTGTCATGAGCATGGCCTTGTTTTTTAAAATTTTTATTTTAATTTCAGTTAGTTAACATACAGTGTTATATTAGTTTCAGGTGTACAATATAGTGATTCAACATTTCCATACAATATCCAGTGCTCATCACGACAAGGATACTCCTTAATCCCCATCATGTCTTTCACGCATCCCCCACTCCCTACCCTCTGGTAAACATCAATTTGTTCTCCATAATTAAGAGTGTTTCTTAATTTGTCTCTCTATCCTTCTCTTATTTTTCCCTTTGCTTGCTTTGTTTTTTTTAAATTCAATCCAGGAATGAGATCATATGGCATTTTATTTTGACTGACTTATTTTGCTTAGCATTATACTTTCTAGCTCCATCCATGTCCCTGCAAATGGCAAGACTTCACTCTTTTTTGTGGCTGAATAATATTAATTGTTCATATATACCACAATTTATCCATTCATCAATCAATGGATTGCGTTCATTTTCATGTTCATTTTCAAGGGTTAGTTCATTTTCAAGAACTCTAGGATATCACCATGGGTCACTATATATTGATAATAACTGGCCTACTGTCTCCTTTAGGCAAACAAAATCGCTGACAGGGATATTCTTTGTTCCATGAACCTGAGCAGAGTTCTTCCATTTGCCTAGGTCCCAGGCCAGTACTTCTAATAAGTATGCTTTCTGACATGTTGACCTGATGAGTTAAGGAGTTTTGCTTTCAAGTAAATGAGTGGAACTGAATGAATGTGTAGAGACATCTCCAGTGTGGAGGTCCAATTGATGCATCCCATTTGCCATAGAAACCTGGTGTAAACGTGGTGATTGTAATGACTTTTTTATAGAGACACGCATACCTTGGTGGGAACTACAAGGTCCCACCTTTAGGTGTTTGGGACTCAGCTGAGTGTGTGGGTCCTCACGGTGGCAGCTGAACCACTCTGGGGTGTTGGGAGACAGAGGGTCCAGAACCAAGTCACCTATTTCTCACTTTGGTACTTGATGCCCAGGGTCTTGTAGGTAAAGCTATTGGGGTCCCTATTTACCCCAGTGAGTGTACGTCCTGCTTTAGGGGTGTTCTGGAGCTGAATTTCTCTAAATCAGGGCTGTAGGATGAAAGAGATGGAACAACTCTGAGCCCCATCTTCCCTCTGTGTCAAATGTGGATGAGAATACTTCATCCACCGGATCACTGAGAACACTCAGTGATACACATGAGCAAGCCTATGGCATTGTGGTTACTGTGGGATCATAAATATGTATAGAGATTCAGTCCTCTTCTTATTCCTTTCCAATTTTGTTATGAGATAGCCAAGGAAAAAAAGGAGAAAAGGCCCTGTGAGTAGTCAATTATTACATATGGTTGTTACCACAAATTAATTTTTCACTCTTATACCATGCCAGACATGGTGGTGGGACATAGTTACACTAGTATCAGTGATTGCTGGATCTGTGTTTCCCTGTACATGCTGGTGGCCAAGCTCTTATCAGGTGCCTGAAGGAGGCAAGTTCTGAGGGTCTGAGCTCTGATGGCTGCTGAAGCTTCTCCAGATTCAAGGGCAGCAGTCCTCCTGAGACCTCATTATTTCACATTTTATATGGTTCTATTTTATCCACTTTCTTAGGATAGCAATTATACTTCTTTCTGTTTTCTTTTTAGTGGCTGCCCTAGAGTTTGCAGTATACATTTACTAATCCAAGTGCACTTTCAACTAATACTCTACTGCTTCACAGGGAGAGCAAGTGTCTTATAATAACAAAATAAGCCTAATTCTTTCCTCCAGCCTTTGTGTCACTGCTGTTATTCATTTCATCTATACATAAGAATATATCAGCATATATATTTATATATAAGCATATGAAATTGAATATAGTGTTGCTGTTTTAATTTTTAACAAACATATCTAGTAGATTATTTAAAAATATGAAAAATAATTTTTTTATTTTACCTTCATTTATAACTTCTTTAAGGATTTTCCTTTATTTTGTGGATTTGAGTTTGACCTATACCATTGTTGTTCTCTCTAAACAACTTCTCTTACCACTTTTTGCAACACATTTCCTCAATTTTCAGTTTTGTCTGCTTTTTTAAAGGAATTTTATTTCTTTGTTGTGAAAGACAGTTTGGCAGGTTACAGATGTCTAGGTTGGTGGTTTTTCTCTCAACAATTTAAACATTTCATTCTATTCTCTTGTTATTTGCATGGCTTCTGAGAAGTCAGATATAAATCTTAATTTTGCTTCTCTATGAATAACGTGTTTTCCCCTCCCACTGGCTTCTTTCAGGATGTTGTCTTTATCTTTGTTTTTCTGCACTTTGAAAATGGTGTGCCAATGTCTAATGTTTTCATGTATATCCAGTTTGTATTTCTCTGCTTTTCTTGCATCTGTGGTTTGTTTTATGACATTAAGTTAGGAAAATTCATAGTCATGTAAAATATGCCTCTGTTACTTTCTTATTCCTCTTTCTTGTGTTCCTATGATATGTATGTTACTACTTTTGCAGTTGCCCCATAGTGCTTAGAGATTCTGCTCTTGTTTTGTCAGTCTTCATTGTCCAACACAATAGCCACTAGTTACCTGTGGCTGTCGAACACCTGAAATGTGGTACGTAGGACTGAGGAACTAAACTTTTAATTTCTTCTAAGTTTAATTACCTTACATTTAAATAGCTACATGTGGCTGTTGCCTACTGTATTGGACAGTAGCAGCTCTACACACTTTTCCACCCCTTGTTTCTTCACTGAACAATGTATCCTGGAGATCACTTCATGAAAACATAAGGAGGGAGTACTCATTGCTTCTTATAGCTGAGCAGTACTCTAGGATGTAGATGTCCTTATATTATTCAATCATCTCCTTATTGCTGGGCATTTGTCTCATGTCTAGTCTTGTCTTGTCTCATGTCTCATGTCTGATTTTTTTTTTGGTCAGGATTGGTTTTATGCTTTTGCCTTTTTTTCCTTTTTATATGGTATCTTTTGGATAGATTCTTACAAGACAGATTCTGGGTTCTAAGAGAAAATTCTTCTGTCCCATAAAAGTTTTGACACTGAATACATCTGCAAATGTGGCATCAAGAAGTGAACTTTGATCCAACATCATCATTGATTTCATTCCACATACTTTCTGGTCTCTTATTTTCTTCCTAGTTCGATGGGTGAAACAGTTTTCTTACAGAATTGCAGGAAGAGGAAAGAGTTCAGAAGAGCAAAGAATAAGAATGGGTCAGCTAGATAGAAGATGAAACTCATCCAATCTGTATTTCAGTTGCCAGAACTTTCAGCTGACCAGAGAACATTAGGTATGTCCCTTCCCTTTCCCTTTCCCTCCAGTGTAACATGGAAGAACATTCACTATAGAAACAGTTGTTAGGAGTGTGGGCTTTAGGGTCAGAAGGATGAGGATATGACACTGGGTAGTATTATTTGTCAGTTGAATGATCTAGAGCAAGAGATTTACTTGCTATGTGCCCTGTAATGATTGTTGTCTTTTATTATCATTTGTTAATTATAATAATATTTCTAACGCTCCTATAAAGTGTATAATTTAGGAGTGAGGATTATATTGCCAGGCATTACAGTATTCCATGAGCATATAATTTTATAAATTTCAGTAGAGTGAGTGACATATGCATAAAAGGAGTTCTATAGAATGCTCACAAGCAGACCCATACACGTAACATTATTTCATATGGTACAGGTATGACATTTCCAACCAGATGCATTGATCAAGAATTGCATTTGGTTGGCTGGTAAGGAGTTTATTAAAAGGCAAATTTAAATCATGTATTATCCTTGTCACTTAATCAGAAGTCTTCATCCCCTTGTTAGTACTTTAGATAAAGGTAAGATAAAAGCAAAATCAAATATAACAAAACCACAGGATATAATCTGCACATATAGTCTCATAATAGTACTATGAATTGTGCATGTAATGCATATGTAGTACACGTGCATATATCCACTAACAAAAGAATAGAATGAAAGTCACAATATTAATTTCAGTGATGACGAGATTCCTGGGTATTGATTTTTTTATTTTTATTCTTGAGTATAATTGGCACATGTTACATTCGTTTCACGTGTACAAAATAGTGATTTGATAAGTTTATGCACTATACCATGTTCACCACGAGTGTAGCTACCCTCTGCCTCAGTACGTCACTATTAAAATATCATTGACTATATTCCTTGTGTTGTGTCTTTTATTTCAATGTCTTATTCATTACATAACTAGTATTCTGTATCTCCCACTCTCTCTCCCATTTTGCTCAACTCCCTACCCGCCTTCATCCTGGCAACCATTGGTTGTTTGTATTTATAGGTCTACTTCTCCTTTTTTTTTTTAATTCATTACTCTCTGGTTGTTTTTTGTTTTGTTTTGTTTAGATTCCACTTACGAGTGAAATCATACGGTGTTTGTCTTTCTTAGTCAGACTTATTTCATTTAGCTTAATACCCTCTAAGTCCCTTTGTCTTGTCTCAAATGGCACAATCTCATCATTTTTGTGGATGCATAATATTCCATTATATATACGTATACATATATTCATTATCATTTGTTACTGATGGATACATAGGTTTCTTCCATTTCCATATCTTAGCTATTACAAATAATGCTACAGTAACATAGGAGTGCATATATATTTTTGAATTAGTGTTTTTGTATTCTTTGAATAAATACCCAAGAGTGGAATTATTGCAACTTGTGGTATTCATAATTTTGTTTTGGGGGAACCTCCATACTGTTTTCCACAGGGGATGTACCAATTTACATATCAACCAACAATGTAATCGTTTCCTTTTTCTCCACATCCTCGTCAACACATGTTATTTGTTGTATTTTTTTATTATAGCCATTCTCACAGATGTAAGGTGTTATGTCATCGTGGGTTTGATTGGCATTTACCTGATGATTAGTGATGTTGAGCAGCTTTTCATGTGTCTGATAGCCATCTGCATTGCCTTTTTATTATTTTATTTTATTTTTATTTTTTAATATAATTTATTGTCAAAATGGCTTCCATACAACAGCCAGTGCTCATCCCAACAAGTGCCCTCCTCAATGCCCATCACCCACTTTCCCCTCTCCCACACCCCCCATCAACCCTGAGTTTGTTCTCTGTATTTAAGAGTCTATTATTGTTTGCCTCCCTCTCTGTTTTTAATTTTTTCCCCCTTTCCTTCCCCCATGGTCTTCTGTTAAGTTTCTCAAGATCCACATATGAGTGAAAACATATGGTATCTGTCTTTCTCTGCCTGGCTTATTTCACTTAGCCTAATACCCTCCAGTTCCATCCACGTTGTTGCAAATGGCAGGATTTCATTCTTTCTCATTGCCAGGTGGTATTCCATTGTATATAAAAACCACATTTCTTTATCCATTCATCAGTTGATGGACATTTAGGATCTTTCCATAACTTGGCTATTACTGAAAAGCACTGCTATCAACATTAGGGTGCATGTGCCCCTATGTATCAGCACTCCTGTATCCCTTGGGTAAATTCCTAGCACTGCTATTTCTGGGTCATAGGGTAGTTCTATTTTTAAGTTTTTGAGGAAACTCCACACTGTTTTCCAGAGCGACTGCACCAGTTTGCATTCCCACCAAGAGTCCAAGAGGGTTCCCATTCCTCCACATCCTTGCCAGCATCTATAGTCTCCTGATTTGTTCATTTTAGCCACTCCGACCGGTGTGAGGTGGAATCTCAGTGTGACTTTGATTTGTACTTCCCTGATGAGTGACGTTGAGCATCTTTCCATGTGCCTGTTGGCTATCTGGATGTCCTCTTTACAAAAGTGTCTATTCATGTCTTTTGCCCATTTCTTCACTGGATTATTTGTTTTTCTGGTGTGGAGTTTGGTGAATTCTTTATAGTTTTTGGATACTATCCCTTTATTTGGTATGTCATTTGCAAATATCTTTTCCTATTCTGTCGGGGTCATTTTAGTTTTGTTGATTGTTTCCTTTGCAGTGCAGAAGCTTTTTATCTTCATGTGGTCCCAATAGTTCATTTTTGCTTTTAATTTCCTTGCCTTTGGAGATGTGTCAATTAAGAAATTGCTGCGGCTGAGATCAAAGGGGTTGTTTTCTGCTTTCTCCTCTAAGGTTTTGATGGATTCCTGTCTCACATTCTGGTCTTTCATCCATTTTGAGTTTACTTTTGTGAATGGTGTAAGAAAGTGGTCTAGTTTCATTCTTCTACATGTTGCTGTCCAGTTCTCCCAGTACCATTTGCTAAAGAGACTGTCTTGTTTCCATTGGATATTCTTTCCTGTTTTCTCAAAAATTACTTGGCCATACATTTGTGGGTCTGATTCTGGGGTCTCTATTCTATTCCATTGGTCTATGTATCTGTTTTTGTGCCAATACCATACTTTCTTGATGATTACAGCTTTGTAGTAGAGGCTAATGTCTGATATTGTGAAGCCTCCCACTTTGGTTTCCTTCTTCAATATTACTTTGGCTATTCGGGGTCTTGTGATTCCATACAAATTTTAGGATTGCTTGTTCTAGCTTTGAGAAGAATGCTGGTGCAATTTTGATTGGGATTGCATTGAATGTGTAGGTTTCTGGGGGTATTATTGACATTTTAAAAGTATTTATTCTTCCAATCCATGAGCATGGAATATTTTTCCATTTCTTTGTGTTTTCTTCAATTTCCTTCATAGGCTTTCTATATTTTTTTTTAAATTTTTTTTTCAACGTTTATTTATTTTGGGGACAGAGAGAGACAGAGCATGAACGGGCGAGGGGCAGAGAGAGAGGGAGACACAGAATCGGAAACAGGCTCCAGGCTCTGAGCCATCAGCCCAGAGCCCGACGCAGGGTTCGAACTCACGGACCGCAAGATCATGACCTGGCTGAAGTCGGACGCTTAACCGACTGCGCCACCCAGGCACCCCGGCTTTCTATATTTTTCAGCTTACAGATCTTTTACATCTTTGGTTAGGTTTATTCCTAGGTATTTTATGGCTGTTGGTTCAATTGTAAATGGGATCAGTTTTTTTGTCTTTCTGTTGCTTCATTATTAGTGTATACGAATGCAATTGATTTCTGTACATTGATTTTGTATCCTGCAACTTTGCTGAATTCATGTATCAGTTCTAGCGGACTTTTGGTGGAGTCTTTCAGGTTTTCCATGTAGAGTATCATGTCATCTGCAAAAAGTGAAAGTTTGACTTCTTCTTTGCCAATGTTGTTGCCTTTTATTTTATTTTGTTGTTTGATTACTGATGCCACGACTTCCAACACTATGTTGAAAAACAGTGGTGAGGGTGGACATACGTATCATATTCCTGATCTCAGGGGGAAAGCTCTCAGTTTTTCCCCACTAGGGATGATATTAGCTGTGGACTTTTCATAAATTGCTTTTATGATGTTTAAGTATGTTCCTTCTTTCCCGACTTTCTTGAGGGTTTTTATTAATAAAGGATGCTGTATTTTGTCACATGCTTTTCCTTCATCTATTGACAAGATCATATGGTTCTTATCCTTTCTTTTATTAACGTGATGTATCACATTGATTGATTTCCAAATATTGAACCAGCCCTGAAGCCCAGGAATGAATCCCACTTGATGATCGTGAATAATTCTTTTTATATGCATTGTCTTTTAGAAAAATGTCTACTACGGGTGTCTCACCTGGGTGGCTTGGTCATTTAAGCATCAAATCTTGATTTTGGTTCAGGTCATGATCTCATGGTTTTGTGGGATCAAACCCCCTGTCAGGCTCTGGACTGACAGTGTGGAGCCTGCTTGGTATCCTCTCTTTTCCCTCTCTGCCCCTCTCCCCAGTCTCTCTCAAAATAAATAAATAAATATTTTTTTAAAATGTCTATTTAGGTCCTCTGCCCATTTTTTCAATTAGAGTGTTTGGAGTATTTTGGTGTTGAACTGTATAAGTTCTTTTATATTTTGGATAATAACGACTTATTAGATATATCATTTGTAAATGTCTTCTCCTATGCAGTGGTTATATTTTTGTTTTGTTGATGTTTTCTTTTGCTGTGAAAAAGCTTTTTATTTTGATGCAAACCCAATAGATTATTTTTGCTTTTTTCCCTTGCCTTAGAAGACGTCTAGAGAAATTTTGCTACATCTGGTGTCAGAGAAATTACTGCCTATGTTCTCTTCTAGGATGTTTATGGTTTCAGGTCTCTCATTTAAGTCTTTAATCCGTTTTCAGTTTATTTTGGTGGATGGTGTAAGAAAGCAGTCCAGTTTCATTCTTCTGCATGTAGTTGTGCAGTTTTCTCAGCACCATTTTTTGAAAAGATTGTCTTTTCCCTGTTGTATATTCTTGCCTCCTTTATCACAGATTTATTGACCATATAATCATGGGTTTATTTCTGCACTCTCTATTCTGTTCCATTGGTCTATGTGTCTATTTTTGTCCCGGAACCATACTGTTTTTATTGCTACAATTTTGTAGTATATACTAAAACCTGGAATCGTGATGCCTCCAGCTTTGTTCTTTCTCAAGATTGATTTGGCTATTCAGGGTTTTTGGTTTCATTCAAATTTAGTATTATGGGTTCTTTTTCTGTGAAAAATGCTGGTGGTATTTTGATAAGGATTGAATTTAACTTGTAGATTGCTTTGGATAGTATGGACATTTTAACAATATTGGTTTTTCCAATCCATGAATATGAAATATCTTACCATTTTTTTGTGTCATCTTCAATTTCTTTCATCAATGTTTAATTGCTTTCACAGTACAGGTCTTTCATCTTCTTGGTTAAGTTTATTCCTAGGTTTTTTTCTTCTTTTTTTGGTTCAATTGTAAATGGCACTTTTCTCTTAATTTCTCCATCTGCTTCATTACTTGTGTATAGAAACATAGTGAATTGCTGTGCATAAATTTTGTATCCTGCAAATTTACTGAATTTATTACTTCTAATAGTCTTTTTTCAATTTTTAAAACTTATTTATTTAAATTCAAGTAAGTTAACATATAGTGTAGTACTGGATTCAGGAGTAGAACCCAGTGATTCATCACTTACATATAACATGCAATGCTCACCCCAACAAGTGCCCTCCGTAATGTGCATCACCCATTTAGCCCATCACCCCACCTACCTCCCCTCCAGCAACCCTCAGTTTGGTCTCTGTATTTAAGAGTCTCTTATGGCTTGCATCCCTCTCTGCTTTTATCTTATTTTCCCTTCCCTTCCCCTATGTTTATTTATTGTGTTTCTTAAATTCCACATAAGAGTGAAGTCATATGATATTTGTCTTTTTCTGACTGACTTATTTAGCATAGCATAATACACTTTAGTTACATACATTATTGCAGATGGCAAGATTTCATTCTTTTTGATCACTAACTAATATTCCGTTGTATATAACACCACATTTTCTTTATTCATTCATCAATCGATGCACATTTGGGCTCTTTCCATAAGATGGTTATCGTTGATAGCACTGCTATAAACATTGGAGTGCTTGTGCTCATTCGAATCAACATTTTTGTATCCTTTGGATAAATACCTAATATTGCATTTGCTGGGTCATAGGGTAGTTCTATTTTTAACTTTTTGAGAAACCTCCACACTGTTCTCCAGAGTGGCTATGCCAGTTTGCATACTCTCCAGCAGTGGAAAAGTGTTCCCTTTTTTTCGCATCCTCAATATCTGTTGTTTCCTGAGTTATTTTAACCATTCTGAGAGGTGTGAGGTGGTATCTCACTATAGTTTGGATTTGTATTTCCCTGATGATGAGTGATGTTGAGCATCTTTTCATGTGTCTTTTAGCCATTTTAATGTCTTCTTTGGAAAAGTGTCTATTCATGTCTTCTGCCTATTTCTTCAATGGATTATTTGTTTTGGTTTTGGTTTTGTTTTTGTTTTTTTTTTGGTGTTGAGTTTGATAAGGTCTTTAATTTTTGGATACTAGCCCTTATCCAATATGTAATTTCCAAATATCTTCTCCCATTCTGTCAGTTGCCTTTTAGTTTCCTCACTGTGTAGAAGCTTTTTTTTATGCAACCCGTCCCCCCTAGTCTGAGACTCTCAGAGCTGCCATTCTGGATCTCGCCACCTAGCAACATCACATTTCTTTACATTTTTCTTGTTTTTTAAATGAAAAATAATATATTTTGCAACAAGTAAAATAATATGAAACAATTTACTATTTTGACCATTCTGCTTGGAACATCCCTAAGAATATTAAAGCATGTCCGCGTTTTGTTGACACCAAGCTACATTCTCTGTGTTAACTTATTTCTTCCCACATCACTGTCAGCTCATGTGCAGTGTGCACTGTACGTTCTTCCCTTAGCAGACAACGGGATGTTCATTTCCATTATCCCACACTTGTACAGTCTGCCCTGACCTACTCCCAGTTCGTCTGTCATCCCTTGTCCATGACACAGAGCACAGCTGCTCAGACCCCGCTGTGAAGCCCCATCCTGTCAGCTACCCCCTGTTCTGTTCTGCTCTACATTGTCCTTTTGCATATCTCCCATTGACTGCCAAAGAGTGCTTTTGCCACCTGGTATTTTTCATCTGCAGGCCGCGGTGTATGTGATATCACAGTTTTCATTGACACCTAACAGTATTAGAATCATTCTTCATAGGTTCAAATTCTGGATTTGGGGAGAAATTATTGATTATTGATTAGTCTTTACTCCTTGCAGACACTTCTTGGGAACAAAGGTTGATGATGGTGGTGCGTTGGTGCCACCTGGTGACCAAAGCCTGAATTGCAGCTTGAATATCACAAGGCAGAAAAGTGGGAGGGAGCAGGTGTTACCCAAATCCCCCAGACTGAGATTTATGGAAGTCAGGATGGAGCAGGGAAATTCTTTAGGTACAGCATATTTATGGGCTGTCTCTGGACGCTTTATTTAAATGGAATCTTATGTGGCTTTGAGAATATTCGGTTTCTTTCACTTGGCTTAACGTTTTCAGGGTTTATCCATGTTATAGCATGTATCGGTACTTCATTCCTTTTTAATTGCCATATAATATGCCATTATTTTTTTGATTCATTAAACATTTGGATGGTGAATATTTTGGTTCTTTCCTGTTTTACTAATATAAATAATGATGGTATGAACATCATACCCAACTTTGATGATGGTGGTATATTGTCACCTTCTGAGAAAAATGTGAACTGCAGCTTGGACATGGTGAAGCAGGAAATTGAGAGTGAGAGGCTATGACTTAAACCCACAAGACAGGATTTCTGGAATTCAGGATTGAAAGTGGGGAATTCCTTAGGTACACCTATAGTTATGGTCTCTCACTGCATATTTTGTATAAATGCAATAATACAATATGTGTTCTTTTGCATATTTGGCCTTTTTCACTTGGTGATGTTTTCCAGGTTCATTGATGATGTAGGATCTTTTTTGTCAAATAAAACACCTCATTTCTTAATTTATGCATTAATTGGTTGACATTTGGATTGATTCCACTTTTGGCTATTACAAGTAATGATGCTACATATATTAATGTCCAAGTTTTTATGTAGACATATGTGGTCATCTATCCTGCCTGTGAATCTAGTAGTGAAATTGCAGGGTCTTAAGGTAACTCTGTGTTGAATTGCTTGGGGAACTGCCAGACTGTTATGACCCTGGGAGTGTTGAGGAGTGCAGACATTGTGTGTTATTTTTTCTCTTGGTTACATTTTGGTTATGGGTTTCAAGAAAGAAAACCACAGAATTTAAGTGCCCTTCTCATCACCTCACATTTAGGAAGACATGACACCCACTTGACATCAGTGGGTCACTAGAGATGTTGGCCTTCATTTTAGGACTAAAGCTGTTTTTGTCTAGTTTCCCCACTGTACATACAGTGACTATTCTCCTTTCACCTACTCAAGAAATGAGTCACTAAGTCTACCTTGTCCTCAGGAGTGAGAAGCAGGATTAAGATTCAGCACATGGAGAAGAGGTATCTACATATATTATTTGGACCTATTTGATAAAGACTATTTGTTTTCTGTGATCGATTTTTTTATTAACTGATGCATTTATTTATATCAGTATAGATTCAGGTATACTTATTTTGTTGGGTTTTTAATAGAAAGATTCAAAAAGAAAGTCTAGCATGATTTCTATGGTACAGAAAACAATTTAACACTCAGTAACAGCAAGAGTTCCCTAACCCTACCTATATCATCACCACTGTATGATCTAAACATGACACAGACAATGCTTTTAGAAAATATGTTTAACAAGGGTAGAGAGTGTGGAACAACGTTATTTCACATAATTTTATTCCATACCTAGTTTTCTCTAGAAAGAAATGAAAATCAGTTCTGAAAGAGGTTATTGAAGTGAACAGAAAATATTATTGCTAACATGCACAAAACACATTTGCAAAATCCTTTTTAATGAAAGAAAAGTAGAGCTATGTTGGAGAAAATGTGTTTCATTTAAAAGGCCATTTTCTGAATCATAGCCTTTCAGTTATCTGACTCTGTGTCTATGGAAAGTAACTACAACTCTAGCCTGTACATAACTGATCTCACTGCAATAAAATGCTTCACTATACCCAGGCAATTTATTCTGTTTTGGGGGAAAGAAATCTTATCCTCTGGGTGAAATACATGTTTGTCTTCATTTGAACTGTCATTTAAATCTTCCTGATCTATACATGTGACAAAGACTGGGATGTAGAATGGGCAAGTGTAATTTTTGTGGAAGCATGGGGGAATAGCAACCTTTAGATGAGGGATTGAGACTAAGTTAGGTGGTAAGTGCAGACAATGTGAATTAAGGGTCGAGTATTCATCAAAGAATACTGTTGCAAGTATATGTAAAAGAGAGTAACTAGAGATGTGGAGAGGGGCCCAGGGCATTAAACTATAATTATAATTTATCAATTATAAGAGACTTGAATGAGCAGGCTGAAATCTTATTAGATTTAACATCTGAATTTACCACACCACCCTTTTCACACATTACTTTGTTGCCATTATGCAAAAGCTTAAAGCCTTAAAACAAAGGGACAATGTAGAGTTTGATCTTAATGCCTGTTAAACAGATGAGTGGATGGATCGATGGATACATGAGGTGTCAAACATGTGCTTTAAAGTCATACATTATCACGTCCCAGGGCAGAGGTCTTGACCCAGCTGACTGAAACCTTAGTTTTGGGTAGCTAAAAGGATTTAGTTTCCCAGGATGCTGCAACTGAGGGCTGAAAGATCAGAGGCAGTTCCATTGTGAAGGAGAGGCTTGAGAGTGTCTGTTGTCAGAAAAAAGGTGACTTCATCGTGAAGTCTTCATTGTGAACTTCATTGTGAACTCTGAGGACATTTTAATAGAGACCAAAGTGGCCTGGAGAGGAGAGCAGGTCCCATTTTCAGGTGTTTGGGGCTCAGTTGGCAGAGTGAGTCCCCATGCTTCAGGCGCTGTACAACCCTGGAGTGTGAGGATACAAAGGGATCTCAGATCAAAGTCGCCTCTTTCTTGTTTGGGGATGTGGCACTCAAGCTTTCTCCTAGGTAAAGCCATTGGGGTTTTGTCCTGCCTCAGTGAGTGTGGGTCTTGCCCCAGGGGTGTCCTGGACATGCTTTCCTCTAAAGACAAAGTCGCAGAAAGATAGGTAACGACTCTTTCTGAGCCCCAGATTTTCCCTCTGTAAAATGGAGATGAGAATGTTTCACCCACAGGACCTCTGAGGAAGTTCACTGATGCACATGAGCAAGCTTATGGACTTGTGGTTGCTGTGGGGTCATGAATGCCTTATGAATTCAGGCCACTTCTTATTTTTTCAACTTTGTTCTTAGGGGAGAGATGAGGAAAGAGGAAAAAGGCCCTTTTGTGAAGCCCATTAAAATATATTGTTTTTTATGACCACCAATCACTTATATGAATGTCATTATCTGTAACCTAGTACTTTGCATGGTGCCAAGCACATCATTACTCCATAAATCATACTGATATCTAGGTCTCTCTCCCTGTGCAGGTCTTCATGCATGTGGCCAACCTCCTCTCAGGTGTTGGAAGGAGTCAGATTCTGAGGACCTGTGTCTTGAGGGCCGCTGAAGCTTCTACTCCAGATTCAAAGGCAGCAGTCCTCAGGAGTTCCTGACAGTTCACGTCCCTGTGAGATATGATGCCTGGCTCAAGTGAGGTCAGAGATCTAACAAAAGCCTGTTGTGAAATAGGTCCTTGAGGTTCACAAACTAACCTAAAAGTAGAGAAGTTGTTTTGGTTTAATCATGCAAGAAGAGGTTTTAGGACATGAAATTTTATTTTTTTCAGAAGCTACATGCTCTATGTAGCCCATGAGGCCCATATTAAAGAAGTCCTTCTTTGTCTGAAAGCAACAATTGTTCAGCTTGACAACAACTTGATCTTTAACATGCACTTGCAATTAATACGCATATATTTTTCTGACCATAAATAATGAATCCTATGTTCTCTCAGAAGGATGTGAAATATGTAGTTAATTAAAAGGATTGCTAGCAATTTGAGATCATGAAATGGATTCTTTACTGGTAAACATGGTTTTATCCATTGTATAAAGAAAAATATTAGGAAAGCCTGACATCATCTAAGTGTTAGTTAAAAATGTCAATTTCGAGAATTTAGAATTTTATACAGTAATATCTTCCTATGTGTTTGCCCTATTATTATGATACCCAGAATTGTCAATGATAATGAGCAAGTATTCTTAAAGATTATGATTATATTCTTATGACACCATATTTTCATTTCTGTACTCACCCACCACCCACTCCCTCACCATGTCTTATCCCCAGGCACCCAGTGATCTTTGTGTAAATGGGTTACTTATGATTTACTGTAATTAATGTAACAGTAATCATATAGTTGCATTTTATTTTCTTCTGGCTTGTTTCATGCAGATATTTATTTATTTATTTACTTTTAAAGTGTCTAAAGTATCTTTTATTTGACATGAATATATGAAATATTCTTTATGAACACTTGGGAAACACTTTTTTTGAGTATTTAATACCTACTATCTTCTAGAAGAAAATTTGTGTTTGGGAATCATTTAGACAACCAGTTCTTTTGTAGATCACTAAATTACTAATTTTGCGTATACTGATATAGAAAAACTTCCAGAATTATCTCCAAATTTATAATTTTGATAAATACTTCAAAATATGTTGTAGCTAATAATTCTCCAAACAAGGACAATAAATAAGTATTTTCCTCTGTTATAAAGCAAAATTTTGTACTTAGATGATGATGAATACCAAACATAGAAATGAGTTGTTTTTGTTTCCTACATAAATATTTAACTGCAAGAATAGGAAGGCTAGTAGGACAATAATAATCATGAATATTTTTAATATCAGATTTTTATATTATAGGATGTTATTTAACACATAAATTTAAGGATAACTTCTTGTATGTATATGGGCTGATAAATATGTAAATATTTGTCCTACATAATGAAGAATTTTATATATTGTTTTATATGTGTTAAAGGATTACATTACTAAGTATAGGATACTATTGATTTATTTGTTCATTTCTCCCCACAGTGGCTCTGTGAGATAAATATCAACCTGCCCATTTGACAGATGACCCACTACACGGATAGATATGTCTACATAGGGGCCTTGTTTTCATTTTCTGCATGTTATTTTTTTCCCATGAAAAGACAGAATTTTAAGATACACAAAAACTTTTCTTCAAGGCAGATTATGAAACAGTAACTTTAGTGTGATCCTAAATCTCTTTGAAATTTCATATGTGTATAAATGAATGACAGCACATATTACATAGTTTTATTTCCTATTTATACCTACATGTATATCACATGTTTATTAAATTTGAATTGGATATGTACTGTGAGCCAGGCACAATCTAAATCCATATCTATATCCACATCTTTCCTGTCTTGATATCTAGACTGCATATCTGGAAATATCCACAGGCAGTAAGATGGATGTTAGTGCTCATCCAGTGGGGTGGTGAAATATGACTTCAAATGGACTCCATTCCAAGAAAGTTTAACCCAAGCTTCACCCTGTGTCTTGCAAATTTGGCAAATAATGGAAACCAGGAAATAATGTGGTAGATCAGGAAGAGGTTCTACCTTGGGAAACTGAGGCAACTTTTACCCTCACCTGCATCCTTTTGAGGAACACTAAGAGGCTATGACCTTCTCCTGAGGAGACCTCACTCCCACATAGTGAAGAATGAGGTAACACTTGTGAGGTTTCAGTCTTGGTTCTTGCACCTTTTGTGCAAACTAGATGTTTTACATTCTTTATAGTCTGCAGCCAGGTTATTTGGTCAATTTTGG
This sequence comes from Prionailurus bengalensis, assembly GCF_016509475.1. Taxonomy (NCBI): domain Eukaryota; kingdom Metazoa; phylum Chordata; class Mammalia; order Carnivora; family Felidae; genus Prionailurus; species Prionailurus bengalensis. Next base: position 84,441,327 of record NC_057361.1, on the reverse strand, counting down.
AATAGATTTTGCGTTTATCTTTTTCCCAAGAGGGTGGTCTCTCTTAGTTATGTGAGTGGTCCATCTGAAGTGACATGGAGTTTCTACTTCATTTAAATCCTTGTCTCCCAGTTGTGGGAGCCTGGACCCACATAAAGTTCTCAAAGACAAGCACAAGACCAAGATCCTGATCAACATCTAATTCTCTTGACTTAGTCACATGATATTCACAGAATTTTTACAACATGGTCACTTCTCCAACTGTTCCTCTTATGCCTGACACCCCAATATGGTCCATCCTTCTCTTGTCTCTCTCCTGTCCACAGAAGTACGCCCAGTGAAATTTTTCTTGTAACCTAGTAGTGCAAGATAATTTTTTAGCCATGGCTAAAACTCCAGCAGCAATTAGGAAAAGAGTGATGCGTTTAATTTCATTTAAACATTACATGGCAATGGGGCACCTGGGTAGCTTAGTCAGTTAAGTGTCTGACTTCAGTTCAAGTCATGATTTCATGGTTCGTGAGTTCAAGCCTTGTGTTGGGCTCTCTGCTGACAGCACAGAGCCCACTTCAAATCTTCCATTTCCATCTCTCTCTGCACCTCCCTCTCTCTCAAAAAATAAAAAATAAAATAAACATTAAAAATACATGGCAGGGAAAACTTCATGGGGAAGATGGTGGCATAGGAGGACGCTGGGCTCACCTTGTCCTGCTGATCGCTTAGATTCCACCCACATTGGCCTAAATAACCCAGAAAACTGCCAAAAGAACAGACTCTCTGCAGCCAAGCTTAGACAAGAGGCCCATGGAAGAGGGTAGGAAGGGCGGAAAGGTGGTGCATGCTACAGGGACTGGCAGGAGGGAGCCAGGGCAGTGGAAGGGCAGCCCGCCCAACAAAGCAGAGCCCCGAAGTCTGGTTTGCAAAAACAGAGGGGCTGGACTCTGTGAGTTCTGACAGCCAGCAGGACTTAACATCTGGAATGTTAAAAGTCAACAGCTCTGCTCTTGGAGACTGGGGAAGGTGAGAGGACACAGGGAGGGAGAGTTGTTGAGTCCCGGAAGGACAGAGCTTAGTGGGGGAACAAAAGCACTGGAAGCACCATTACCTTCTCCCATTCCCCAGCCAAAATTCCAAAGGGAACCAGTTCCCATCACCGAACTTGCTTGCACCGCGCAAATGCCCAATGCTGAGCTTCTGTGGATCCATCCTTCTGATGGGACTGCCTCCCTCCCAGTGCTGCAGGGCCCCTCCTGCAGGGGAACACTGATGGCAAAGCGAGCTAAGCCTGCCCCTCCCACCCCTGTGCACCTGGCGGATCCACCCTGGCTAATACGCCCTTGGCCATATCACCTCGAAGCAGCACCACAAGCCTGGCAGTGTGCAAGTAGCCCAGACAGGGGCCACACCACTCCACAGTGAGTCCTGCCCCTGGGAGAGAGGATGATAAAGTATACACCAGTTTGACTGTGGCCCCAGCGGTGGGCTGGGGGCAGACATCAGGTCTGACTGTGGCCCTGTGCACCAACACAAGTTACTCTGGACAGCACATGGGAAGTGCCCTGCAGTGGGACTACCCAAAATGATGGAGCTACCGCAGGGACTACCCAAAATGATGAAATGGAAGAATTCTCCTTAAAAGAAACTCCAGGAAGTAGCAACAGCTAACAAATTCATCAAAATGATTTAAGCAAAATAACGGAACAAGAATTTAGAATAATAGTCATAAAATTAATTGCTGGGCTTGAGAAAAACAGAGGACAGCAAAGAATCTATTGCTACACAGATCAAGGGACTAAGAAATAGTCATGAGGAGCTAAAAAATGCTATAAATAAGGTGCAAAATAAAATGGAGGTGGCCAATGCACGGATTGAAGAGGCAGAGGAGAGAATAGGTGAATTAGAATATAAAATTATGGAAAAAGAGGAGGCTGAGAAAAAGAGAGTTAAAAAAAATCCAGGAGTATGAGGGGAGAATTACAGAACTAAGTAATGCAATCAAACGGAACAATACCCGTATTATAGGAAAAAATACATAGCAAAACCAAAGAATAATAATAACAAAACAGAAGCAAAGTAAAATAAAATAGTAGAAAATGTAATACTTTAGGCCTGCCTCCCTAAAACAGCTTTAAGCCTTCCCTCTCTGAAACTATTTTTTCTCTTTCCCTTCCCCCATGGTCCTCTGTTAAGTTTTTCAAATTCCACATATGAGTGGAAACATATGATATCGGTCTTTCTCTGACTGACTTATTTCACTTAGCATATAGAAAACAGTGTGGAGTTTCCTCAAAAAATTAAAAACAAAATTACCCTACAACCCAGCAATAGCACTACTAGGAATTTATCCAAAGCATACAAGAATGCTATTCATAGGAGCACATGTACCCTAATGTTTATGGCAGTACTATCAACAATACCCAAATTATGGGAAGAGCCCAAATGTCCATCAACTGATGAATGGATAAAGATGTGGTTTATATATCCATGAGATATCATTTAAAAAATTCCCCTGGAAAACCACCTGGCCCAGGACTCTTGTTTGTTGGGAGATTTTTGAGTAGTGATTCAATTTCTTTGCTCATTAATTGGTCTGTTCAAATTTCCTATTTCTTCCCTGTTTCAGTACATTATTTATGAGAAGCTACTTTGATCTCATCTTGGGAGAAGGGGTTTAGCAAGTGGAATTATATTCCACCAGCAGGTACACACTATGTAGTAGGCCTTGATACCCATCTCAGTGATGCTTTTTTACTGAAAAGCAATAAATTGTTCATTTGCAGAAAGTGTTTGGTTTGCATATACATTTGCTATAAACATAACTAATGTGAAGCTACAGAAAAAAGGATATGCAAATGCCACATATTGTATCATTCCATTTTTATGAAATATTGAGAGAAAGGCCATCAATATGCTTTACCAAAAAAAAAAAAATTCTCACATTTACATCCTGACTTGAAGAAAGCTCTGTCTGGTGGGTTTGGATCACATCCCCTTCATCCCACTTGCTTTCACCACAATGTTCAAGCAGAAGTTCAGGCTTTTACAAAAGATGACACTGAAGTATCACCATCATCAAGCTTCTCTTCTATGAAGAGTCTGCAAGGACTAGAAAAATAACAATCTCCCCAAAACCCAGGCTTTGCACCAAAATAGAATGATTCTAATTCTGTCTGAACAACAACAACAACAACAAAACCCTTGTAGATATAAAGGAAGAGTTTCAGCTATGTGAAAAACCGTACTCCATGGCCTTCAGACATTGAAACACGTCTTGGCAGTCTGTGGCAGGTATTACAAAAGTGGTCCAGGTCAGACAGGGGATAGGTGAGTGAGATAAAATAGGGCACTGGAGCAAGGTCTGGGCAGCTATTGTGTTCTGTGTCATGGACAGGGAATGATAGACAGGAATGGGAGGAAGTCTGGGCAGCCTGTACAAGGCAGGGAGTGATGGAGGGTGAACACCCTGTTCTCTGGTAAGGACCCTCTGAGCAGTTCACACTGTATATCTGCTGACAGTGATGATAATGACAGTAATACAACTGAGTCATGATCATAAAAACCACATGTTGTAACAGACTTCTTGCAGGTGTTTTTTCTTCTTTCTCTGCTTTATCCTCATTTTACAGAGAGGGAAGCTGGGACTCAGAGAGTGTCATTATGTTTGTTACCTCTGTAACCCCTGCCTTAGAGGAAAGAGACTCCAGGACAGGCTTGGAACAGGACCCACACTCACTGGGGCTGGGTGGGACCCCGGTGGGCTTTCCTACAGCACAGATAGGGCACAAAGCCCCCAAGCAAGAGAATGGTGACTTGGGTATGGATTCCTTTGGTCTCGTTACTCCCCAGAAAGGTCCCAAACACCTAGGTCTGGACCTAGCAATCCCTGCCAGGGCATGTATGTCTCTATAAAAAGTTGTAATTGGTATGTTGACATCACGTTTCTATGGAACCACAATGCTTAGGCTACTTCTCTACCTGTAAATGCCTCTGTATACTCATACATTCTTTGCCCTTTTGCTGAAAACAAAACAGTGTCTTTTAGGTCAACACGTGAGAAAGCATAGTAATTAGAGGTACTAGATTGGGACCCAGGAAATTGGTAGAACTTTGCCCAGGTTGATGAAACAAAGAATGTGCTTGTCACAAATTTTGTTTGTTTTCAAGAGACATTATAGAAGTATGATCAGTACACAGAGCCCCAGATAGATATCCTAGGGTCCTTGGAGATGAACTAACCTTTGGAGAGTCAACAGAGAAAGTCAAGGCCATGCTAAACCAGTAAGCCATCTGTGGTAGACAACTAAGAGATTGTCTATAATCAAGTGACTGAATGATCTAGATAACATACAAAAATATTATTTAAGTAGTCTGAAGGTTATTTCAAGGAAGCAAACTTTTACAGTTGGTCAGTAAGCAGAAATGTAGTCAGTTGAACCACATGTTAATTTTTTCATAGGTAATTCTTATCCTCCATTATCAATATTTTCTTCCAGGAGTAATGACATTCAAGACCAAGCACATCTAAGTCTCCATAAACTCACTCAACTCTCAGGAGAATCACATACCTGATTAGTGAGGTTGGGAGGACAAATGGGCTGCATGGTCCAGGCCTCTCCCTTCAAAACTCTTGTAGCAGGCTGCCCTTAAGGAACACCTCTTATTCTCTGCCCTCAGAGGTGGGTCTAAAATACATCCACATCTCTTCTCCACTTTCTAGGTCTTGCTGGATTTGAAACTATTCCTATAACCCTGATCTAAAATACTTGGACCTTTAAGAACCTCCAACATACACCCTTTCTCCACATCTGAGCTCTGAAAAAACTAATAGGACCAAAGAATAAGAAGAAAAATGCATTGACTTTATTATTTATAAAGGTAATGTTGGAGAATGTGGCTTAGATTTGCCACAAACAAGGCAGATGGGCTTCCTATTAATGAACTCCAGAATTGGACAGACCTTTCCACCCAGTAGTGTTTGTTGCCCAGGGACTGTTAGAAAAGTCAATAAACTGCAATGCATATGTTTCAGATCTCTGATGGAGTCCTTTCTATGTGTGCTCAAAAAAAGTGGCTTCCTTAAAAGGCTATCCTTGTAGCAGATGAGAATACTTCTTTTGAGAAAACTTCTCAAAATGAATAATATTTTTGTTCTAATTGCATATTAATTGAGCCACCTTCTGAGGAAATAGCTTTCCATGTTCCTCAGGGAGTAGTGTGAAGGAATACCCTTTCATTTCTGTAAAAAGTATGATTGCAGTGAAGGCTTATCTTGTGAAAGGGGATTGGGACACATTTATAAATTTCTGGAATAGGATGAAATTCATGCATCATTAAAATTTCTCCTTAGATCCTGTCAAGAAAATGTAAGGAAATATTCAAAATCTCTACCTATGCGTAAAAACACAAACTACAGCCAGGCAACCATAGATAAAACATGCAAAAGAATTCTAGCATATTTCATTTAGGGATATATATAGAATAAAACTATAAAGAAATGTATTAGAATGACAAATTCAAATTTTTGTGAATGATAATCCCTAGATAAGAAAGAGTCCAATGCATTCAGAAAAGTACTTCAATTGACAGCTATATGTAATATTTTATTTTTTAATAGGAAACTACAGAACTGTGTTTTATTACATTTAGAATTTCTAAAATGTTTTATAACCAACAGTGTTTCTATGAGCTTAATTCTGATTTCAAAATGAATCATATTAATTTAGAAATTGTAGAAAAATTGTTAACTCCAGAATGAAATATATAACTAATCAAAAATTCTGCCATTCATTAATTTAAGAAAAAAGAGTATCATGTTTTTCCATTTCCTCCCATTACATTCTCTATCTATATTTATAATGCATATAAATTGCATGTGGTTTCACATGACTCAACATTTGCTAAAGATCATGAGACTTGTTATTGCATTTTCCAAAGTTGACAAACCACTCTGTGTCTAAAGATGCTGTACCTAACCATTGGGGTTACAATCATATTTCTGTATTAGGGCTTAGGCCAGCACAAGGGAAGTCACTACCCATTGTCTTGTAGTTAAGGACCAATCTGGTATTTGGAATTAATGTCTCTTTTAGAGTCTGTTGTACAGCAGACCCATCTGGAGACTCTGTTATTCTGCACTATCTCTTTTCTGTTGCTGAAAGGAAAGTTGCTATTATTCTAGGGTTAAAATAGAAGGTAAAAAGAACAAAGAATGTAAAAAAAGAAAGAGGTGATCTCTGGCTTCTTCCTTTCCACCATTTTCAGGGAATTAATTCTATCAGGAAATATTACCAAAGCTAATCCATCACATAAATATGTATTCATTTCATTTCTTCTGCACAATCCAAAGGATCTCTTCAAAGTGATCATTTGTAAAGACATCTCCTTTATGATATAGCAGATACCATACATATATTTGCTGAAATATTATGTATCAGATGTTTTTTAAAGGTTTGTTCATTTCTCATAACAGCTCTGAGGTAAATATCACTATGCCCTTTTTAGAGATGAATGAGTTCAAGCTCACAAAAGGTAACTCACTACTCCAGTGTCACATCCATCTTTAGAGGCAGAATGCAGGTCTTTAAAATATGTTCATTTGTATATATATTTTTTTATGTTTCATATATTCATGTCAAATAAAAGATAATTTAGAACTATAATATAAATAAATGAATAAATGGCTGGACGTGACAAGCCAGATGAATATGAAATGCAAGCTGTATGATTCTACTGACAAAGTTACAGGAGTTCAAAACTAATCTGTTGTGAAAATGTGAATGGGTGTTTGGGGGCAGGGCACAGGGAGGGAAATAATGGTCCAGAGTACAAAACTGAAAAAGTGATGGTGCAGGCATATAATCATACTGATATTTGACAATTTCTGATTTGTACAATGGACATTGCTAGGAATCATAATAGGGCAAACACATTGATAATTATTTTTTAATGTTTATTTATTTATTTTTTAAAGAGAGAGCACAAGCGGGGAAGGGACAGAAAGAGAGGGAGAGACAGAATCAAAATCAGGCTCCAGGCTCTGAGCTGTCAGCACAGAGCCTGATGCGGGGCTCAAACTTACAAACCATGGAGATCATGGAGACCATGGAGATCCTGACCTGAACCAAAGTCAGCTGCCTGACTGAGCCACCCAGGTGCCCCTGATAATTATTACTATAAAACTTCCAGTCTTATAAGTGACGTTTTTAAGTAACACATGAAAATTTTCAGGCTTTTAAAATTTTTCTTTATAGGATGGATAAAACCAGAATTGCAGAAAGAATCCATGTTAAGATCTCAAATACTAGGAACCCTTCCAAATAACTGCATATTTTCACATCCTTCTGGGAAAACATAGTATCCATTATCATTTATACAGTCAGAGAAGCATATGTATATTCGTTGTAAGTGCATATTAAAGATGGGAGGCATTTAAAGGGTGAAAGATCTATCTGACCTGTGCAGTTGCTATAGAAACCTGATGTCATTGTGGCTACACTGAGAACTAATAGAGACAGAAACACCCTGGCGAAAAGAGCAGGTCCTAAATTCAGGTGTTTGCAACTCGGTACAGTGGGTCTTTGTGGTGAGGGCTGAATCTCCATGTGGTGTGGGAAGACCAAAGGATCCCAATCCAAGTTGCCTCTTTCTTGCTTTGGAGTTCAGTGCCCTGGAAGTCTCATAGGTAAATTCATTGAGGTTCCACAGAGCCCCAGTGAGTGTGATTTCTACTCCAGGGATGTCCTGGAAATGCTTTCTTGTAAAGGCAGGAGTGCAGAAAGAAAGACATGCAATGACTCTTTCTGAGACCCAGCATTCCCCTCTGTAAAATGGGGATGAAAATGCTTCACCCACAGGATGACTGAGGACAGTCTGTGGTACACATGAGCAAGTCCATGGCCCTGTGCTTACTGTGGGATCATGAATGCCCATATGAATTCAGGCCACTTCTTACTCCTTTTCAACTCTTTTGATAGGCAATAGAAGAGGAAAAGAGAAGAAAATGACCCTCTGAGAAGTGTATTATAGCATGTAGTTGTTATGACTCTGACCCAGTTGTATCAATATCATTATCACTAACCTAGTGCCTAGCATGGTGCCAGGCACATAGTTACTCCAGTAAAACATGATAACTGATGGATCTCTCTCTCCTTGTGCAGTTCTTCATGTCAGTTACCAAGTTCATATCAGGTGCCTAAAAGAGGAAGTTTTTGAAGTTTGCAGTCCTCAGGTGACTCCAGCACCTCACATCCTGATGGGATACGATGCCTGGCTCGAGCTCATAGATCTGAACAAAAGAATGATGTGGAATATCTCATGTGATGTTCACAAAATAGCCTAGAGAATCTACTTGATTTCATCATGGGACAAGAAGTTTAGCAGGTGGAATTTCATCCTTTCAGCAGCTGTATGGTCTGTAGTAGCCCTTGAGGTCCATCTTAGAGAAGTCATTTTTTTTATCTGAATGGAAGGAATTAATCAGCTTGACAAAAACTTGGTTTTTAACGTGCATTTGCAATAAATATGCATATATTTTTCTGACTGCATAAATTGAAATTAATGACTCCTTCATTCCCTCAGAAGGATGTAAAAGTATGTAGTTAGTTAGGAGAGTTCCTAGGAATTGAGATTGTAACATCAATTCTTTTCTGCTAACCATGGTTATTTATTCTATAATGAGAAATTTTTAAGACTTTAAAATTTTCCACATGCTAGTTAAAAATGTTAGTTATGGTACCAATGTTAGAATCATCTTTATGAGTGTGTTTCTTCCTTGTAACTAATGTATTTTTTCTCTATGAATACTTCTGGTGTGTGATTGGGTATACAAGTACTGTATTAACATCTCATATCCTCATTAAGAATTTTAGCCTTTAGCATAAGAAATTGCGTTTTTTTTATTCTTTTAAGATTCATTTTGTTCTCAATTTTGCTCACTAATATCAAGGTTATAATCCTTCATTTCTTGTTCCCAAATGCCTGAGATATATTTCCTTTTTATAAAAATTTTAACCTAATTATTTTGTGTTATGCAAATGTCTGAAAATTAGTATACTTTTGGAATTTCTTTTAATAGGCAATTTGAATTTTTTTCTTTTACTCAGTAATTCAGGAACATTTATGGTAACTGATATGATCAATGTATTTGATCATTCATGTTCAATTCTGCCACATTGTTTATAAACTTATGAAATGATATATTCTTACACTAGATTGTGTGTTTCATTTGCTATCTCTTTAGTATTCAGAATTTTTCTGGATTTGTTCTAGTGGTATTTTTATACTAAATCCTTAACTAACCTACTTAATATACTTGGTACGGAATGAAGTCTTAGTAATAAACAGATAAAAAGTCAAATGATATGAACAGAAAACTCACCATAACCAATATACACGCTAATTAAAATTTTAAACCTATGCCAAGTTACATACATAAAAGAATTCACATTAATATTTGGAGCTATCATAGTGAATGAAATAGGCAAGTAGCAAAAAATATACATAATGTATTAATTAGGGGAAAGCAAGATATGTAAATGAACATGTGTGACACTGGAGTAATGAGTTACCCTTTGTGAGCTTGAACTTGCTCATTCGTAAAATGGGCATATTGATATTTAGCTAGAGAGCTGTTATGAGAAATGAGCAAACCTTTAGAAATTTTCTGATACACAAAATTTCAGCAAATATAGTATGGTCTTTTCTGTATTCCTCCACCCACAAAAGAGATGTCTTAAAAGTTAACATCTCACAGAAACCATTATATATATGGTTATATATATATATATATATATATATATATATATACCATGTTATATATATATAACAGGTAAGCTTTTGTGATTATTTCTTCATAGGATGAAATACATGATGCTAATGTAAGTGAAGCTGCAGAAGATGACCTCTTTATTTTTTTGAATGTTCTTTCTGATCATTTTACCTTTAATTTTGACACGGGGACAGGAACCTTCCTTTGAGGCACAGAAAGGAGACAGTACAGAATCATATATCAAGATGGGTGTTCTGTAAAACATACTAAAATCAGGGGACATCAATCGTAAATGGATCTTTGTCTATAGTGCCATGGATAGTCACTTCCCCTGTGCCAGCCTCACTCTAACACAGAGAAAAGATTGCATTTCCCAATGTTTAGGGTTGGGGACTTTGAGCCACAGTTGCTTGTCAACTTCAGCTTGTCAACTTTTGTGATCTTTAGCAAATGTTGAGTCAACTTGTCAACTTTTGTGATCTTTAGCAAATGTTGAGTCACATGTGAAGCTCACATGTAATGAATTTACATTATAGATGCATGAATTCAGAATACAATGGGAGGAAATGCACAAATATGATACACTTTTTAAACAATAACAAATGGTAAGATTGCTTCTTAATTACATATTTCATTTTGGACCTATTTTTTCCTATTAATTTCTCTAAATTAATATGAATGAATTTTAAAATATAATTAAATCTCATAGGAACATTACTTGTTATAAAATATTTTAGATAGAAAGTATAAAAATAATGTAACACACTTCTATAATTTCCATTTAAATAATAAAATATTACATATTACATATAGAGCTGTATCTCACTTGAAGTTCTTTTCTCACTGCATATTTATCTAGGGTAATAACCACTAATTGACTTCAGATTTTTTTTATTAATACATTTTTACAGTTTTATTCCATATGTATATATACCTACATTAAAGGTACTATTATCTTGCATGTTTTATCTATAGTTGTCTGGTTATAGTGTGTATGTGGGGGTAATGTGTGGGTAGAAGGGTGGGTATAAGATTTTGAACATTTCCTTAATTATCCACTGAAGGGATTTCAAGAACAGTTTTAATGTTTTGTCATTTTTATCCTACTCTGGAATTTAAAAACTTATTCCAATCCCCTTCGACAAGATGAGCCTCCATTGCAATCATACTTTGTCAAGGAGTGAGAGGTATTGCTACATACCGCTCCCTGAAACACATGGAAAGCTAGTTCCTCAGAAGGTGGCTTGGTACCAATCAGAACAAAGGATATTTATTCATTTTTGAGAAGTCTTCTCACAGAATGTGTCCTGAAATACTTTCTCCTGCTACACAGATAGCCTTGCAAGGAAGCCACTTTTCTTGAGTACACATATCCAGGACTCCATCAGAGAGTAGATACACATGCATAACAGCCCTTGACCTTTCTGACTGTCCCTGTACAGCATTGCTGGGTGGAAAGTTCTGTCCAATTGTGGAATTCATTAATAGGAAGTCCAGCTGCCTGTGGAAAATCTAAACAACATTGTTCGACATCACCTTTATAAGGAATAAAGTCAATGTAATTTTCTCCTTATTGTTTTGTCCTATATCTTACTTGGTTCAGAGCCCAGATGTGGAGAAAGGATGTGTTTTTGGAGTTCTTAAAATCCAAGCCTTTTGGAGTAAGACCACACTAGTTTAGAATCCAGCAAGATATAGAAGGGGAAAAGAGATGTGGATGTATGATGCAGAGAGTAGTGAATCTATGTTGCAGAGAGTATGGCCAGAGTCGCAAAAGATGAGTCTGCAAACAAAATGCAGTTAAGTGAAGGTACTCATACTCAAGTCGGAATGAGGCCCAGACTTCAGAATGAAGCTTCTTTTTATTAGGATAATTGCTAAAGACTGCATTCATAAAGTCAGCTAAGCAAGTGTGTTAATCAATCTAAAGGTTTAGCTTTTCTTTTCTTTTCTTTTTTGGTCATGGGTTTATATTTATTTATATTTTTATATGAAATTTGTCAAATTTGTTTCCATACAACACCCAGTGCTCATCCTAACAGGTGCCCTCCTCACTTCCCATCACCCACTTTCCCCTCCCTCCCACCCCCCATCAACCCTCAGTTTATTCTCAGTTTTTAAGAGTCTCTTCTGGTTTGCCTCCTTCCCTCTATGGAACTTTTTTTTTCACATTCAGTTCCTTTATCCATTTTGAGTTTATTTTTGTGAATGGCGTGAGAAAGTGGTCTAGTTTCAATCTTCTGCATGTTGCTGTCCAGTTCTCCCAGCACCATTTGTTAAAGAGACTGTCTTTTTTCCAGTGGATGTTCTTTCCTGCTTTGTCAAAGATTAGTTGGTCTAGGCACTGAAATCCTAAACTAACAATTGGTAATTTTCTGACACCCTAAAGATTTTTTTATATAATGGGAACAACCACGGGCACCAGGGAAGAATCTATTTTCCCATGTGAAATTGCTAGGATGAGCTAACAACTGCACATTTCCACACCCATCTAGGAGATATATGATATTTGCTAATGATTATATATATGCTGAGAGCAATTTGGGTTTATTTATTGCAAATTCATATTAAAGTCCACCTTCCTGGGGCTCAAGGTGTACTTGAATAAATCATAGCTGAGAACTTCCCTGATCTGGGGAAGGAAATAGGCATTGAAATCCAAGAGTCACAGAGAACTCCCTTCAGACGTAACTTGAATTGATCTTCTGCACGACATATTATAGTGAAACTGGCAAATACAAGGATAAAGAGACAATTCTGAAAGCAGCTAAGTATAAACACGCTGTAACATATAAAGGGAGACCCATAAGACTACTGACAGACCTATCTACTGAAACTTGGCAGGCCAGAAAGGAATGGCAGGAAATCTTCAAGGTGAGGAACAGAAAAAAATATGCAGCCGAGAATCCCTTATCCAGCAAGTCTGTCATTCAGAATAGAAGGAGAGATAAAGGTCTTCCCAAACAAACAAAAAGTCAAGGAATTCATCACCACTAAACCAGCTCTACAAGAGATCCTAAGGGGGATTCTGTGAGTGAAATGTTGCAAGGACCACAAAGTACCAGAGACATCATGACAAGCATGAAACCTACAGACATCACAATGACTCTAAACCCATATATTTCTATAATAACACTGAATGTAAATGGACTAAATGCTCCAACCAAAAGACATAGGGTATCAGAATGGATTAAAAAAAACATGACCCATCTATTTGCTATCTACAAGAGACTCATTTTAGACCTGAGGCCACCTTCAGATTGAAAGTGAGGGGATGGAGAACTATCTATCATGCTACTGGAAGTCACAAGAAACCTGGAGTAGCCATACTTATATCAAACAAACTAGACTTTTTTTTAAATTTTTTTTAACGTTTATTTATTTTTGAGACAGAGAGAGACAGAGCATGAACGGGGGAGGGTCAGAGAGAGAGGGAGACACAGAATCTGAAACAGGCTCCAGGCTCTGAGCTGTCAGCACAGAGCCCAACACGGGACTCAAGCTCACGGACTGTGAGATCATGACCTGAGCCGAAGTCGGACGCTTAACTGACCAAGCCACCCAGGCGTCCCCAGACAAACTAGACTTTAAATTAAAGGTTGTAACAAGAGATGAAGAGGGGCATTATATAATAATTACAGGGTCTATCCATCAGGAAGAGATAACAAATATAAATGTCTATGCACCAAATACGGAAGCCCCCAAATATATAAAACAATCACAAACATAAGCAACCTTATTGATGAGAATTTGGTAAATGTAGAGGACTTGAATACCCCATTTACAACAATGGATAGATCATCGAGACACAGGATCAATAAAGAAACAAGGGTCCAGAATGATACATTGGATCAGATGGACATGACAGATATATTTAGAACTCTGCATCCCAAAGCAACAGAATATAATTTCTTCTCGAGTGCACATGGAACATTATCCAAGAGAGTTCACATATTGGGTCAAAAAACAGCCCTTCATAAGTATACAATAATTGAGATCATACCATGCACATTTTCAGACCACAATGCTGTGAAACTTGAAATCAACCACAGGAAAAAGTCTGGAAAACCTCCAAAAGCGTGGAGGTTAAAGAACACCTTACTAAAGAATCAATGGGTCAACCAAGCAGTTAGAGAAGAAATTTAAAAATATATGGAAACAAATGAAAATGAAAAGACAACGATCCAAACACTTTTGGGATGTGGAAAAGGCAGTCCTGAGAGGAAAATACATTGCAATCCAGGTCTATCTCAAGAAACAAGAAAATTTCCAAATACAAAATCTCACAGCACACCTGAAGGAAACAGAAGCAGAGCAGCAAAGACACCCCAAACCCAGTAGAAGAAGAGAAATAATAAAGATCAGAGCATAAATAATATAGAATCTAAAAAAAACTATAGAGATCAATGAAACCAAGAGTGAAAAAGAGTTGGTTTTTTGAAAAAATAAACAAAATTGATAAACCTCTATCCATGCTTCTCAAAAAGAAAAGGGAGATGACCCAAATAGATAAAATCATGAATGGAAAATGGAATTATTACAACCAATCCCTCAGAAATGCAAGCAATTGTCAGGGAATACTATGAAAAAATTTGCCAACAAACTGGACAACCTGGAAGAAATGGACAAATTCCTAAACACCCACACACTTCCAAAACTCAAACAGGAAGAAATAGAAAACTTGAACAGACCCATAACCAGCGAAGAAATTCAATCAGTTATCAAAAATTTCCCAACAAAAAAGAGTCCAGGACCAGATGGCTTTCCAAGAGAATTCTACCAGACATTTAAAGCGGAGATAATACCTATCCTTCTCAAGCTGTTCCAAAAAATTGAAAGGGAAGAAAAACTTCCAGACTAATTCTGTGAAGCCAGCATTACTGTGATCCCTAAACCAGACAGAGACCCAGCAAAAAAACATAACTACAGGCCAATATCCCTGTTGAATATGGATGCAGAAATTCCCAATAAGATATTAGCAAGTCGAATTCAACAGCATATAAAAAGAATTATTCACCATGATGAAGTGGGATTCATACCTGGGATGCAGGACTTGTTCAACATTCGCAAATCAATCAATGTGATACATCACATTAATAAAAGAAAAGAGCCATATGATCCTGTCAATCGATGCAGAAAAAGCATTTGACAAAATTCAGCAACCTTTCTTAATAAAAACCCTCCAGAAAGTCAGGATAAAAGGAACATACTTAAACATCATAAATACCATGTATGAAAAGCCCAGAGCTAATATCATCCTCAATGGGGAGAAACTGAGAACTTTCCCCATGAGATCAGGAACAGGACAGGGATGTCCACTCTCACCACTGCTGTTTACCATAGTGTTGGAAGTACTAGCATCAACAATCAGACAACAAAAGGAAATCAAAGGCATCAAAATTGGCAAAGATGTAGTCAATCTTTCACTTTTTGCAGATGACATGATATTATACATGGAAAGCCCGATAGACTCCACCAAAAGTCTGCTAGAAAGGATACATGAATTCAGCAGAGTCTCAGCATACAAAATCAATGTACATAAATCAGTTGCATTTTTTTTCAATATATGAAATTTATTGTCAAATTGGTTTCCATACAACACCCAGTGCTCATCCCAACAGGTGCCCTCCTCAATACCCATCACCCACCCTCCCCTCCCACCCACCCCCAATAAAACCTAAGTTTGTTCTCAGTTTTTAAGAGTCTCTTATGCTTTGGCTCTCTCCCACTCTAACCTCTTTTTTTTTTCCTTCCCCTCCTCCATGGGTTTCTGTTAAGTTTCTCAGGATCCACCTAAGAGTGAAACCATATGGTATCTGTCTTTCTCTGTATGGCTTATTTCACTTAGCATCACACTCTCCAGTTCCATCCACGTTGCTACAAAGGGCCATATTTCGTTCTTTATCATTGCCATGTAGTACTCCATTGTGTATATAAACCACAATTTCTTTATCCATTCATCAGTTGATGGACATTTAGGCTCTTTCCATAATTTGGCTATTGTTGAGAGTGCTGCTATAAACATTGGGGTACAAGTGCCCCTACGCATCAGTACTCCTGTATCCCTTGGGTCAATTCCTAGCAGTGCTAATGCTGGGTCATAGGGTAGGTCTATTTTTAATTTTTTGAGGAACCTCCACACTGCTTTCCAGAGCGGCTGCACCAATTTGCATTCCCACCAACAGTGCAAGACGGATCCCGTTTCTCCACATCCTCGCCAGCATCTATAGTCTCCTGATTTGTTCATTTTGGCCACTCTGACTGGCGTGAGGTGATATCTGAGTGTGGTTTTGATTTGTATTTCCCTGATAAGGAGCGATGTTGAGCATCTTTTCATGTGCCTGTTGGCCATCCGGATGTCTTCTTTAGAGAAGTGTCTATTCATGTTTTCTGCCCATTTCTTCACTGGGTTATTTGTTTTTCAGGTGTGGAGTTTGGTGAGCTCTTTATACATTTTGGATACTAGCCCTTTGTCCAATATGTAATTTGCAAATATATTTTCCCATTCCGTTGGTTGCCTTTTAGTTTTATTGGTTGTTTCCTTTGTTGTGCAGAAGCTTTTTATCTTCATAAGGTCCCAGTAATCCATTTTTGCTTTTAATTCCCTTGCCTTTGGGGATGTGTCGAGTAAGAGATTGCTGTGGCTGAGGTCAGAGAGGTCTTTTCCTGCTTTCTCCTCTAGGGTTTTGATGATTTCCTGTCTCACATTCAGGTCCTTTATCCATTTTGAGTTTATTTTTGTGAATGGTGTGAGAAAGTGGTCTAGTTTCATCCTTCTGCATGTTGCTGTCCAGTTCTCCCAGCACCATTTGTTAAAGAGACTGTCTTTTTTCCATTGGATGTTCTTTCCTGCTTTGTCAAAGATTAGTTGGCCATACTTTTGTGGCTCTAGTTCTGGGGTTTCAATTCTGTTCCATTGGTCTATGTGTCTGTTTTTGTGCCAATACCATTCTGTCTTGATGGTTACAGCTTTGTAGTCGAGGGTAAAGTCAGGGATTGTGGTGCCTCCTGCTTTGGTCTTCTGCTTCAATATTGCTTTGGTTATTTGGGGCCTTTTGTGGTTCCATACGAATTTTAGGATTGCTTGTTCTAGCTTCGAGAAGAATGCTGGTGCAATTTTTATTGGGATTGCATTGAATGTGTAGATAGCTTTGGGTAGTATTGACATTTTTACAATATTTATTCTTCCAACCCATGAGCACAGAATGTTTTTCCATTTCTTTGTGTCTTCTTCAATTTCCTTCATAAGCTTTCTATAGTTTTCAGCATACAGATCTTTTACATCTTTGGTTAGATTTATTCCTAGGTATTTTATGCTTCTTGGTGCAATTGTGAATGGGATCAGTTTCTTTATTTGTCTTTCTGTTGCTTCATTATTAGTGTATAAGAATGCAACTGATTTCTGTACATTGATTTTGTATCCTGCAATGTTGCTGAATTCATGTATCAGTTCTAGCAGACTTTTGGTGGAGTCTATCGGATTTTCCATGTATAATATCATGTCATCTGCAAAAAGTGAAAGCTTGACTTCATCTTTGCCAATTTTGATGCCTTTGATTTCCTTTTGTTGCCTGATGGCTGATGCTCGAACTTCCAACATTATGTTAAACAACAGCTGTGAGTTGACATCCCTGTTGTTTTCCTGATCTCAGGGAGAAAGCTCTCAGTTTTTCCTCATTGAGGATGATACTAGCTGTGGGTTTTTCATAAATGGCTTTTATGATGTTTAAGTATGTTCCTTCTATCCCGACTTTCTCGAGGGTTTTTATTAAGAAAGGTTGCTGAATTTTGTCAAATGCTTTTTCTGCATCGATTGACAGGATCATATGGTTCTTCTCTTTTCTTTTATTAATGTGATGTATCACGTTGATTGATTTGTGAATGTTGAACCAGCCCTGCATCCCAGGAATGAATCCCACTTGATCATGGTGAATAATTCTTTTTATATGCTGTTGAATTCGATTTGCTAGTATCTCATTGAGAATTTTTGCATCCATATTCATCAGGGATATTGGCCTGTAGTTCTCTCTTTTTTACTGGGTCTCTGTCTGGTTTAGGAATCAAAGTAATACTGGCTTCATAGAATGAGTCTGGAAGTTTTCCTTCCCTTTCTATTTTTTGGAATAGCTTGAGAAGGATAGGTATTATCTCTGCTTTAAATGTCTGGTAGAACTCCCCTGGGAAGCCATCTGGTCCTGGACTCTTATTTGTTGGGACATTTTTGATAACTGATTCAATTTCTTTGCAGGTTATGGGTCTGTTCAAGCTTTCTATTTCCTCCTGATTGAGTTTTGGAAGTGTGTGGGTGTTTAGGAATTTGTCCATTTCTTCCAGGTTGTCCAGTTTGTTGGCATATAATTTTTCATAGTATTCCCTGATAATTGCTTGTATCTCTGAGGGATTGGTTGTAATAATTCCATTTTCATTCATGATTTTATCTATTTGGGTCATCTCCCTTTTCTTTTTGAGAAGCCTGGCTAGAGGTTTGTCAATTTTGTTAGTTTTTTCAAAAAAATAACTCTTGGTTTCGTTGATCTGCTCTACAGTTTTTTTAGATTCTATATTGTTTATTTCTGCTCTGATCTTTATTATTTCTCTTCTTCTGCTGGATTTAGGCTGTCTTTGCTGTTCTGCTTCTATTTCCTTTAGGTGTGCTGTTAGATTTTGTATTTGGGATTTTTCTTGTTTCTTGAGATAGGCCTGGATTGCAATGTATTTTCCTCTCAGGACTGCCTTTGCTGCATCCCAAAGCGTTTGGATTGTTGTATTTTCATTTTCGTTTGTTTCCATATATTTTTTAATTTCTTCTCTAATTGCCTGGTTGACCCATTCATTCTTTAGTAGGGTGTTCTTTAACCTCCATGCTTTTGGAGGTTTTCCAGACTTTTTCCTGTGGTTGATTTCAAGCTTCATAGCATTGTGGTCTGAAAGTATGCATGGTATGATCTCAATTCTTGTATACTTATGAAGGGCTGTTTTGTGACCCAGTATGTGATCTATCTTGGAGAATGTTCCATGTGCACTCGAGAAGAAAGTATATTCTGTTGCTTTGGGATGCAGAGTTCTAAATATATCTGTCAAGTCCATCTGATCCAATGTATCATTCAGGGCCCTTGTTTCTTTATTGACCGTGTGTCTAGATGATGTATCCATTTCTGTAAGTGGAGTGTTAAAGTCCCCTGCAATTACCACATTCTTATCAATAAGGTTGCTTATGTTTGTGAGTGATTGTTTTATGTATTTGGGGGCTCCTGTATTTGGCACATAGACATTTATAATTGTTAGCTCTTCCTGATGGATAGACCCTGTAATTATTATATAATGTCCTTCTTCATCTCTTGTTACAGCCTTTAATTTAAAGTCTAGTTTGTCTGATATAAGTATGGCTACTCCAGCTTTCTTTTGGCTTCCAATAGCATGATAAATGGTTCTCCATCCCCTCACTCTCAATCTAAAGGTGTCCTCAGGTCTAAAATGAGTCTCTTGTAGACAGCAAATAGATGGGTCTTGTTTTTTTACCCATTCTGATACCCTATGTGTTTTATTTGGGGCATTTAGTCCATTTACATTCAGTGTTATTATAGAAAGATATGGGTTTAGAGTCATTGTGATGTCATAGGTTTCATGCTTGTAGCGATGTCTATGGGACTTTGTCTCACAGGACCCCCTTAGGATCTCTTGTAGGGCTGGTTTAGTGGTGACAAATTCCTTCAGTTTTTGTTTGTTTGGGAAGACCTTTATCTCTCCTTCTATTCTAAATGACAGACTTGCTGGATAAAGGATTCTCAGCTGCATATTTTTTCTGTTCCTCACCTTGAAGATTTCCTGCCATTCCTTTCTGGCCTGCCAAGTTTCAGTAGAGAGATCGGTCACGAGTCTTATGGGTCTCCCTTTATATGTTAGGGCACGTTTATCCCTAGCTGCTTTCAGAATTTTCTCTTTATCCTTGTATTTTGCCAGTTTCACTATGATATGTCATTCAGAAGGTCAATTCAAGTTACATCTGAAGGCAGTTCTCTGTGCCTTTTGGATTTCAATGCCTTTTTCCTTCCCCAGATCCGGGAAGTTCTCAGCTATTATTTCTTCAAGTACACCTTCAGCACCTTTCCCTCTCTCTTCCTCCTCTGGAATACCAATTATGTGTAGATTATTTCTCTTTAGTGCATCACTTAGTTCTCTAATTTTCCCCTCATACTCCTGGATTTTTTTTATCTCTCTTTTTCTCAGCTTCCTCTTTTTCCATAATTTTATCTTCTAGTTCACCTATTCTCACCTCTGCCTCTTCAGTCTGAGCCGTGGTTGTTTCCATTTTATTTTGCAGCTCTTTTGTAGCATTTTTAGTTCCTCCTGACTGTTCCTTAGTCCCTTGATCTCTGTAGCAATAGATTCTCTGCTGTCCTCTATACTGTTTTCAAGCCCAGTGTTTAATTTTATGACTATTATTCTAAATTCACTTTCTGTTATATTGTTTAAATCCTTTTTGATCAGTTCGTTAGCTGTTTTTAGTTCCTGGAGATTCTTTTGAGGGTAATTCTTCCATTTTGTCATTTTGGAGAGTCCCTGGATTGTTGCAGAAGTGCAGGTCACTTCCCTGTGCTGTCTTGAATAACTTGCGATGGTGGGATGGGCTGCAGTCAGACCTAATATCTGCCCCCAGCCCACTGCTGGGGCCACAGTCGGACTGGTGTGTACCTTCTCTTCCCCTCTCCTAGGGGCGGGATTCACTGTGGGGTTGCGTGGCCCATCTGGGCTTCTTACACACTGCAAGTATCGTTTTGCGGGGGATCTGGCGCATTAGCTGGGGTGGATTTGCAAGGTGCACAGGGGTGGGAGGGGCAGGCTCAGCTCACTTCACCTTAGGTGATCCACTTGGGAAGGGCCCTGTGGCATGGGGAGGGAGTCACACTCACCGCTGGAGGGATGGATCCCCGGAAGCACAGTGTTGGGTGTTTGCGTGGAGCAAGCAAGTTCTCTGGCAGGAACTGGTTTCCTTTGGGATTTTGGCTGGGGGATGGGTGAGGGAGATGGCGCTGTCAAATGCCTTTGTTCCCCACCAAGCTGAGCTCTGTTATCCAGGGCTCAATAACTCTCCCTCCCATTGTCCTCTAGTCTTCCCGCTCTCTGAGCAGAGCTGTTAAATTATAACCTTTCAGATGTTACATCCCGCTTGCTGTCAGAACACACTCCATCCAGCCCCTCAACTTTTGCAAGGCAGACTTGGGGTCTCTGTTTGGCTGGCGGGCTGCCCCTCCACCCCGGCTCCCTCACGCTAGTCCGTGTAGCCCTCACCACCTCTCTCCCTTCCTACCCTCTTCCGTGATCCTCTCGTCTCTGCTTGGCTCCAGAGAATCCGCTCTGCTAGTCTTCTGGCAGTTTTCTGGATTATTCAGGCAGGTGTAGGTGGAATCTAAGTGATCAGCAGGACGTGGTGAGCCCAGCGTCCTCCTACATCACCATCTTCCCTCAGTCTGTCAGCTTTGATTTCTTCAAGTACAACTTAAGCCCCTTGCCCTGTCTCTTCCTCCTCTGGAATACCAATTATGCATATATTATTTCTCTTTAGTGTATCACGTAGTTCTCTAATTGTCCCCTCATTATCCTGGATTTTTTTATCTCTCTTGTTCTCAGCTTCCTCTTTTTCCATAATTTTACCTTCTAGTTCACCTATTCTCTCCTCAGCCTCTTCAATACGAGCTGTGATCACCTCCATTTTATTTTTCAGCTCATTTATAGCATTTTTTAGCTCCTCCTGGCCGTTTCTTAGTCCCTTGATATCTGTGGCAATAGATTCTCTGCTGTCCTTTATACTGTTTTCAAGCCCAGCAATTAATTTTGTGACTATTATTTTAAATTCACTTTCTGTTGTATTGTTATATTGTTTCTCTTTATAATTGTTTACTAATTTTCTGTCTTTCATTTCTTTTTGCTGTCGATTACTGTGGCTAGGACTTCCAGTCCTAAGTTGAATAACAGTGATGAGAGTGAACATCCCTGTTGTGTTCCTGATTGTAAAGGAAAAGCTCTCAGTTTTTCCACAATTATGATGGTATCAACTGTGGGTTTTTCATATATGGCCTTTATTATGTTGAGGTATGTTCTCTCTAAACCTATGTTTGTTGAGGTTTCTTTTTTTTTTTTTCATGAATGGATGTTGTATTTTGTCAAATGCCTTTTTTGCACCTCTTGAAATGATAATATGGGTCTTATCCTCTCCTAATTGATGTGATGTATCACACTGATTGATTTACAAATATTGAACCACCCTGGCCACCCAGGTATAAATCCCATTTGATCATGGTGAATGATTCTATTTAATGTAAAGTTAGGTTAGATTACCTCATATTTCGTTGGGGATTTTTGTATTTATGTACATCAGAGATATTGGCCTGTAGTTACCACTTCTTGTTAAGTCTTTATCTAGTTTTGGTATCAAAACTTTTGGACCATAGAATGAATTCTATTTTTTTGGAACAACTTTAGGAAAATATTTATTAATTCTGTTTTTTTTTTTGAGACTGGGAAGCCACATGTTTAAGCTTTATACATGCTTTGCTTCTATGTTTTTTTTTTTTTTTTACTTTTTAACTTTTTAGAATTTAAATCCAATTTAGTTAACATATAGTGTAGTAATAATTTCAAGAATAGAATTTAGTAATTCATCACTTACATATAACACCCAGTGTTCATCCCAACCAGTTTCCTCTTTATTGCCCCTCACCCCATTAACCCTTCCCCCCATTCCAACACACTGCCAGCAAACCTTGGTTTTTTCTCTCTATTTAAGAGTCTCTTATGGTTTGCCTCCCTCTCTGTTTTTATATTATTTTTGTTTCCCTTTCATTATGTCCATCTGTTCATTTCTTACATTCCACATATGAGTGAAATCATATATTTGTCTTTTTCTGCCTGATTTATTTCACTTAGCATAATACACTCTAGTTCCACCCATGTTGTTTCAAATAGCAAGATTTCATTCTTTTTGATCACCCTGTAATATTCCATTATATATATATATATATATATATATATATATATATACTTCTTTATCCATTCATCAGTCATTGGACATTTGGGCTCTTTCCATACGTTGGCTTTTGTCAATAGTGATGCTATAATCATTAGCGTGAATGTGCCCTTTTGAATCAGCACTCCAGCATCCTTTGGAGAAATGCCTGGTAGTGCAATTTCTGGGTCATAGGGTAGTTTTATTTTTAATTTTTAAGTTTTTTGAGGAGCTTCCATACTGTTTTCCAGAGCAGCTGCACCAGTTTGCATTCCCACCAGGAGTACAAAAGTGTTCTTCTTTCTCCACATCGTAGTCAACATCTGTTGTTTCCTGAGTTAATTTTAACCATTCTGACACGAATGAGGTGGTATTTCATTGTGGTTTTGATTTGTATTTCCCTGTTGATGAGTGATGTTGAGCATTTTTTCATCTTCTGTCAACAATCTGGATGTCTTCTTTGGAAAAGTGTTTATTCATGTCTTTTGTCTATTTCTTCACTGGATTATTTTTGGGGAGAGGGTGTTGAGTTTCATAAGTTCTTTATAGATTTTGGACACTAACCCTTTATCCAATATGTCATTTGCAAATATCTTCTCCCATTCTGTCAGTTGCCTTTTAGTTTTGTTGATTGATTTCTTTACTGTGCAGAAGCTTTTTATATAATTTTTTAAATTTTTAAAATTTTATTTAAATCCAAGTAGTTAACATGTAGTGTAATAATGATTTCAGTAGTAGAATTTAGTCATTCATCACTTAAATATAACACCCAGTGCTCATCCCAACAAGTGTCCTCCCTAATGCCCTTCACCCACCTAGACCATCCCCCCTCCCAACCCCTCCAGCAACCCTCAGTTTGTTCTTTGCATTTTGCAGTCTGTTATGGCTTGCCTTCCTCTTTGTTTTTACCTTTTGTTCCTTCCCTTCCTTTATGTTCATCTGTTTTGTTTCTTAAATTCTACATAAGAGTGAAATCACATGACATTTCTCTTTCTCTTCTTTATTTTCCTTGGCATAATACACTCTAGTTCCATCCATGTTATTGGAAATGGCAAGGTTTCATTATTTTTCATCACCAAGCAATATTCCATTATATATATATATATATATATATATATATATGAGATATATCTCACATCTTCTTTATCCATTCATCAGTTGATGGACTGTGTTCTTTCCATAATTTGACTATTGTTGATAATGCTGCCATAAACATTGGGATGCATGTGCCCCTTTAAATCAGCCCTCCTGTATCCTTTGGATAAATTCCTGGTAGTGCAAATGGTGGGTCATAAGGCAGTTATATTTTTAATTTTTTGAGGAATCTCCATACTGTCTCCCGGGTGGCTGCACCAGTTGGCATTCCCACCAGCAGTACATAAGTGTTCCCCTTTCTCTGCATCCTCGCCAACATCTGTTGTTTCTTGAGTTGTTAATTTTACCCATCTTGAGAGATGTGAGGTGGCATTTCACTGTGGTTTTGATTTGTATTTCCCTGATAATGAGTGATGTTGAGCATCTTTTCACGTGTTTGTAAGCCATTTGTTTGTCTTCTTTGGAAAAAAATGCCTATTCATGTATTCTGCTCATTTCTTTACTGGATTATTTGTTTTTTGTTTTTTGGATTTTGAGTTTGATAGGTTCTTTATAGATTTTGGATACAAACCCTTTATTAGATGTGTCATTTGCGAATATCTTCTGCCATTCCGTTGCTTCTGTTTTAGTTTTGTTGATTGTTTCCTTCATAGTGCAGAAGCTTTTTATCTTGATGAGGTCCCAATAGTTATCTTGATTAAGCCACATACTTCATGTTTGCTTTTGTTTCCCTTGCCTCTGGAGACGTGTCTAGTAAGAAATTGCTAGAGCCAGGGTCAAAGAGGTTGCTGCCTGTGTTGTCCTCCAGGATTTTGATGGTTTCCTATCTCACATTTATTGAATGGATGCCAAAAGAAAGCCCAAGTAGTGATACTAATATTGGACAAACTAGACTTTAAAGAAAAGAAAAGACTGTAACAATAGAAAAAGAAGGGCACTCAATTATAACAAAAGAAAAAAACTCAACAAGAAGATATAAGAAATGTAAATATTTATGCACTCAACACGGGAACACCCATATACATAAAACTGTTAATAGCAAACATAAAGGCACTAATCAAAAGTAATACAATCATAGTAGGGGACTTTACCACCCTACTTACACCAGTGAACAGATCATCTATACAGAAAATCAACAAGGAAACAATGGCTTTGAATAACACACTGGAACAGATGGATTTAACATCTATATTCAGAACATTTTATCCTAAAACAGCAGAATACACATTTTTTCAAGTGCACACAGAACATTCTCCAGAATAGATCACATATTAGCCCCAAACCCTGCCTCAACAAATGCAATAAGATCGACATCATACCATTCAACTTTTCTGACCACAATTCTATGAAACTAGAAGTCAACTGCAATAAAAAAAAATCTGAAAAGACCACAAATACAGCGAGGTTAAATAATATGCTAATAAACAGTGAATGGGTCAGCCAGTAAATAAAAGAAGAAATAATGAAATAAATGGAAACAAACAAAAACTGAAAACAAAACAGTCCAAAAAAAATTGGATGCAGCAAAAGATGTTCTAAAAGGGAACTTATAACAATACAGGCCTATATCAAGAAGCAAGAAAAATCTCAGATAAAAAAGCCTAAACTTACACATAAGGGAGCTATAAAGAGAACAAGAAACAAAGCCTAAAACCAACAGAAGAAAGAGAATAATAACGATTATTGCAGAAATAAATGATATAGAAACTAAAAAAAAACACAACAGATCAATGAAATCTTGAGTTGGTTCTTTGCAAGATCAATATCGTTGATCAATCTCTAACCAGATATCAAGAAAAATGGGGAAAGGACCTAAGAATAAAATCACAAAAAAAGAGAAATAACAACACCATGAATACAAACAGTTGCAAGAGAATATTATGAAAAACTATGTGCCTACAAATTGTATAACCTAGAAGAAATGGATAAGTTCATAGAAACATACAAATTACCAAAACTGAGACAGGAAGAAATAGAAAATTGGAACAGACTAATGGTCAGCAAAGAAATTAAATCATAAATTAAAAAAAAATCCCAATAAACAAAAGTCCAAGGCCAGATGGCATCCCAGGGGAGTTCTACCAAACATCTAAAAAAGAGTCAATATCTGTTCTTTTCAAGCTTCTCAAAAATAGAAAAGGAAGTAAAACTTCCAAACTCATTTTATGAAGCCAGACTTATCCTGATACCAAAACCAGATAAAGACACCACAAAAAAGAGAATTACAAGCCAATATCTCTGATGAACATAGATGCAAATATCCTCAACAAAATAGTAGGAAACCAAATCCAACAATACATTAAAGAAAATCATTCACCATGATCAAGTGGGATTTATTCCTGGGTTGCAAGAGTTGTTCAATTTGTGCAAATAAATCATGTGACACATCAATCAATAAGTGAAAGCCTAAGAGTCATATGATCATCTCAATAGATGCATAAAAAGCATTTGGAAATGTACAACATCTATTCCTGATAAAAACCGTCAGCAAAGTAAATTTAGGGGGAACATACCTCAACATAATGAAGGCCTTATAAGAACCCTGCCACAAACACACACACACACACACACACACACACACAAAACCCGTGGCTATCATTATCCTCAATAGGGAAAAATTGAAAGTTTTTCCCTAAGGTCAAGAAAAGGACAAGGGTGTCCACTCTCACCATTTTTAGTTAACATTGTATGGGATGTCTTAGCCACAGCAATCAGACAACAAAAAGAAAAGAAAAGCTTTTAAATTGTTAAGGAAGAAGTAAAATTTTCACCATGTGCAGGTGACAACTCTATATAGAAAATCCAAAGACACTCCATCAGGAAACTGCTAGAACTCATAAATGAATTCAGTTAAGTCACAGGACACAACATCAAGACACGGAAATCTGTTCCATTTCTATACACTGCTAATGAAGGAGCAGAAAAAGTAAGATAACAATTCAATTTATAATTGCATCAAAAATAATAAGATACCTAAGAGTAAACCTAACCAAAGAGGTGAAAGACTTGTGCTCTGAAAACTATAAAGCACTGATAAAAGAAATTGAAAAGAACACAAAAAATGGAAATACATTCCATGATCTTAGATTGGAAGAACAAATATTGTTAAAACATCTATACTACCCAATGCAATCTACACATTTGATGAAATCCTTATCAAAATACCAACAGCATTTTTCACAGAAGTAGAAAAAGCAATCCTAAAATTTGTACGGAACTACAAAGGACTCCAAATATCTAAAGCAATCTTGAAAAAGAAAAGAAAATCTGGAAGCATCACAATAATGGACTTCCAGTTATATTACAAAGCTGTAGTAATCAAAAGATTATGTCAGTTGTACAAATATAGACACATAAATCAATGGAACAGAACAGAAAACCCAGAAATAAACCCACAAGCATATGTTCAATTAATCTTTGACAAAGCAGGAAAGAATATCCAATGGAAAAAGACATTCTCTTCATCAAATGGTATTGGTACAACTGGACAACAACATGCAAAATTAAGGACAACTGTATTACAGCATACACAAAAATAAATTCAAAATGTCCCAAAGACCTAAATATGAGACAAGAAACCATAAAAATCCTAGAAGAGAACAGACAGTAACTTCTTTGATGTTGGCTGAAGCAACTTTTTTCTAGGTAGGTCTCCTGAGGCAAGGGAAACAAAAGCAAAAATAAACTATTGGTACTTCATCAAAATAAAAAGCTTCTGCACAGCGAAGGAAACAATCAATAAAGCTAAAAGGCAACTTATTGAATGGGAGAAGATATTTGCAAATGACACATCTAATGAAGGGTTTGTGTTCAAAATCTATAAAGAACCTATCAAACTCAACACCCAAAACACAAATAATCCTTCTAAAGAATATCAGAGTACATGAATAAATATTTTTTTTATCCAAAGAAGACATACAAATGGCTAACAGACAGGTGAAAAGATACTCAACATCACTCATTATCAGGGAAATACAAATCAAAACCACAATGAGCTGGCACCTCACACCTGTCAAAGTGGGTAAAATTAACAACTCAGGAAACAACAGATGTTGGCAAGGATGCAGAGAAAGGGGAATCCTTTTACACTTTTGGTGGCAATACAAACTGTTGCAGTGACTCTGGAAAACAGTACAGAGATTCCTCAAAAAGTTAAAAATAGAACTAATCTATGATCCAGCAATTGCTCTGTTAGATATTTACACAAATAATAGAAAAGTACTAATTTGAAGGGATGCACGCACCCCAGTGTTTATAATAACATTATCAACAATAGCCAAATTATGGAAAGAGACAAGATGTCCATCCACTGATGTATGGATAAAGCAGACGTGGTGTCTATAGACAATGGAATATTACTCAGTCATAAAAAAAGAATGAAATTTTGCCATTTGCAATGATGTGGATGGAGCTAGAGTGTATTATGCTAAGTGAAATAAGTCAGTCAGAGGCAGACAAATACCACATGATTTCACTCATATATGGAATTTAAGAAACAACAAAATGAACATGGGGGTGGAAAGAGGGGCAAACCAATAAACAGACTCTTACCTATAGAGAAAATATTGATGGTTACTAGAGGGGAGGTGGGCGGGGTTGGGGGAATGGGTTAAACAGGTGATGGATATTTTAAGTAGGGCACTTGTCATGAATCGCTAAATCCTACACCTCAAAATAATATTGCACTGTGTGTTAACTAGCTAGAATTTAAATAAAAACTTAGATAAAAAAATGGCAGTAGATATGAACAGACATTTTTCCAAGGAAGATATGTACATGGCAATTAATACGTGAGAAGGTGCTCAATATCACTAATCGTGAGGGAAATGCAAAAGACCACAATGATTTATCGCTTTTCATGTTTTACAACACTAATCATCAAAAAGTTAAGAGATGACAAGTGCTGGAAAACGTGGGGAAAAGGGAAGCATGGCATCTTTTTGGCGGGAATAGAAATTGGTGCAGCAAGTATGGAAAACCTTTTGGAGGTTCTCAAAGTCATAAAAATAAAGCTACCTTGTGATCCAGTAATTCAATTTGTGGATGAAAATACAACCACTAACCTGAAATGATATATGTACCCCCATATTAATTACAGCATTATTAATAATAAAAACAATATGGAAACAACCTCAATGTCCATCAATAGGACAATAGAAAACTTACACACACACACACACACACACACACACCATGGAATATTATTTAGCCATAAAAAATGAAATACTTCTCGTTGCAACAACATGAATGGGCCTCGAGTTCATTATGATAAATGAAATAAATCAGGCAGTGAATGAAAAACACTTTATGGTATCACTTAGATGTGCTATCAAATAAACAAATTCAGGAGTTCATGGGCATAGACAACACATGATGGTTTCTTCATGAAGGGCTGAAATGGTGCAACATGAATGAACGGTATTCAAAAGTTCAAAATTCTTTTTTTCTATCTATAGTTATGTTTATTGAAAGAATAACTATTTTTCTCACTTAATTCACTAACAGTTCCATTTTAATAAGTGCTACTATGTACATACCCAATACATGGTTTGTGGTTTAAAAAAATCATTATTTTTCTTAGCTTTTGTATTTGTAATTTTTAAAATTTTTTAAATTATTTTTTTAATTTTATTTTTTATTTTTTTAAATTTACATCCAAATTAGTTAGCATATAGTGAAACAATGATTTCAGGAGTAGATTCCTAAATGCCCCTTGCCCATTTAGCCCATCCCCCTTCCCACAACCCCTCTAGCAACCCTCAGTTTGTTCTCCATATTTTTGAGCCTCTTCTATTTTGTCCCCCTCCCTGTTTTTGTACTATTTTTGTTTCCATTCCCTTATGTTCATCTGCTTTTCCTCTTAAAGTCCTCATATGAGTAAAGTCATATGATTTTTGTCTTTCTCTCACTGACTTATTTCATTTAGCAGAATACCTGCCAGTTCCATCCACAAAGTTGCAAATGGCAAGATTTCTTTTTTTTTTTTTTTTTTTTTGCTGAGTAATACTCCATTGTATATATACACCACATTTTCTTTATCCATTCATCCATCGATGGACATTTGGGCTCTTTCTATACTTTGTCTATTGATAGTGCTGCTATAAACATGGGGGTGCATGTGTCCCTTGAAGCAGCACACCTGTATCCCGTGGATAAATGCCTAGTAGTGTGCAATTGCTGGGTCATAGGGTAGTTGTTATTTTTAGCTTTTTGAGGAACCTCCATACTGTTTTCCAGAGTGGCGGCACCAGCTTGCATTGCCACCAACAATGCAAAAGAGATCCTCTTTCTTTGCATCCTCGCCAACATCTGTTGTTGCCTGAGTTGTTAATGTTAGCCATTCTGACAGGCGTGAGGTGGTATCTCATTGTTGTTTTGATTTGTATTTCCCTGATGATGAGTGATGTTGAGCATTTTTTCCATGTGTCGGTTGGCCATCTGGATGTCTTCCTTGGAGAAGTGTCTATTCATGTCTTTTGCCCATTTCTTCACTGGATTATTTGTTTTTTGGGTGTTGGGTTTGATTAGTTCTTTATAGATTTTGGATACTAACCCTTTATCTGATACGTCATTTGCAAATATGTTCTCCCATTCTGTTGGTTGCCTTTTAGTTTTGCTGATTGTTTACTTCTCTGTGCAGGAGTTTTTTTTCTTTTTTTTTTTTCTTTTTTTTTTATGAGGTCCCAGTAGTTCATTTTTGCTTTTGTTTCCCTTGCCTCTGGAGACGTGTTGAGTAAGAAGTTGCTGCGGACAAGATCAAAGAGGTTTCTGCCTGCTTTCTCCTCGAGGATTCTGATGGCTTCTCTTACATTGAGGTCTTTCATCCATTTTTAGTTTATTTTTGTGCATGGTGTAAGAAAGTGGTCCAGGTTCATTCTTCTGCATGTTGCTGTTCAGTTTTCCCAGCACCACTTGCTGAAGAGACTGTCTTTATTCCATTGGATATTCGTTCCTGCTTTGGCAAAGATTAGTTGGCCATACGTTTGTGGGTCCATTTCTGGGTTCTCTATTCTGTTCCTTTGATCTCAGTGTCTGTTCTTGTGCCAGTACCATACTGTCTTGATGATTACAGCTTTGTAGTATAGCTTCAAATCTGGGATTGTGATGCCTCCTGCTTTGGTTTTCTTTTTCAAGATTGCTTTGGCTATTCAGGGTCTTTTCTGGTTGCATACAAATTTTAGGATTATTTGTTCTAGCTCTGTGAAGAATGCTGGTGTTAATTTGATAGGGGTTGCACTGAATGTGTAGATTGCTTTGGGTAGTATCAACATTTTAACACTATTTGTTCTTCCTATCCAGGAGCATGGAATCTTTCCCCATTTTTTGCATCTTCTTCAATTTCTCTCATAAGCTTTCTATAGTTTTCAGTGTGTAGATATTTCACCTCTTTGGTTAGATTTATTCCTCGGTATTTTATGCTTTTTGGTGCAACTGTAAATGGGATCAATTCCTTGATTTCTCTTTCTGTTTCTTCATTGTTGGTGTATAGGAATGCAACCGATTTATGTGCATTGATTTTATATCCTGCAACTTTGCTGAATTCATGAATCAATTCTAGAAGTTTTTGGTGGAATCTTTTGGGTTTTCCATATAGAGTATCATGTCATCTGCGAAGAGTGAAAGTGTGACCTCCTCCTGGCCCATTTGGATGCCTTTTATTTCTTTGTGTTGTCTGATTGCAGAGGTGAAGACTTCCAATACTATGTTGAATAACAGTGGCGAGAGTGGACATCCCTGTCTTGTTCCTGACCTTAGAGGGAAAGCTCTCAGTTTTTCCCCTTTGAGCATGATATTAGTGTTTGGTCATTCATATATGGCTGTTATGATCTCGAGGTATGCTCCTTCTATCCCTACTTTCTTGAGGGTTTTTATCAAGAAAAGATGCTGTATTTTGTCAAATGCTTTCTCTGCGTCTATTGAGAGGATCATATGGCTCTTGTCCTTTCTTTTATTGATGTGATGAATCATGTTAATTGTTTTGCAGATATTGAACCAACCCTGCATCCCAGGTATAAGTCCCGCTTGGTCGTGGTGAATAATTTTTTTAATGTATTGTTGGATCTGGTTGGCTAACATCTTGTTGAAGATTTGTGCATCCATGTTCATCAGGGAAATTGGTCTCTAGTACTCCTTTTTAGTGTGGTCTCTGTCTGGTTTTGGAATCAAGGTAATGCTGGCTTCATAGAAAGTGTTTGGAAATTTTCCCTCCATTTCTATTTTTTGGAACAGTATCAAGAGAATAGGTGTGAGCTCTTCCTTAAATGTTTGGTAGAATTCCCCCTGGAATGCCATCTGGCCCTAGACTCTTGTTTTTTGGCAGATTTTTTATTACTAATTCGATTTCCTTACTGGTTATGGGTTTGTTCAATTTTTCTATTTCTTCCTGTTTCAGTTTTGGTAGTGTATATGTTCCTAGGCATTTGTCCATTTCTTCCAGATTACCCATTTTATTAGCATATAATTGCTCATAATATTCTCTTATTATTGTTTTTATTTCTACTGTGTTGGTTGTGATCTCTCCTCTTTCATTCTTGATTTTACTTATTTGGGTCCTTTCCTTTTTCTTCTTGATCAAACTGGCAACTGGTTTACCAATTTTGCTAATTCTTTCAAAGAACCAGCTTCTCGTTTCATTGATCTGTTCTATGTTTTTGTTCTCGTTTTTGTTTTTGTTTTTG
The DNA here is from genome assembly GCF_016509475.1 of Prionailurus bengalensis. Classification (NCBI taxonomy): domain Eukaryota; kingdom Metazoa; phylum Chordata; class Mammalia; order Carnivora; family Felidae; genus Prionailurus; species Prionailurus bengalensis. The sequence continues at coordinate 84,408,806 of NC_057361.1, read as the reverse complement.
TTTTTTGTTTCTATAGCATTAATTTCTGCTCTAATCTTTTTTATTTCCTGTCTTCTGCTGTTTGGGGGTTTTAGTTGCTTTTCTTTTTCCAGCTCCTGAAGGTGTAAGGTTAGTTTGTTTATCTTAGATCTTTCTTCCTTCTTTAGGAAAGCCTGGATTGCTATATACTTTCCTCTTATGACTGCTTTTGCTGTGTCCCAGAGGTTGTGGGTTGTGGTGTGATCATTTTCATTGACTTCCATATACTTTTTTCCTCTTTAACTGCTTGGTTAGCCCATTCATTCTTTAGTAGGATGTTATTCAGTCTCCAGGTATTTGTTACCTTTCCAAATTTCTTCGTGTGGTTGATTTCCAGTTTCATAGCATTGTGGTCTGAAAATATGCATGGTATGATCTCAATCTTTTTGTACTTACTTAGGACTGATTTATGTCCAGTGTATGGTCTATTTGGAGAACATTCATTGTGCACTGGAAAAGAATGTATATTCTGCTGCTTTAGGATCAAATGTTCTGAATATATCTGTTAAATCCATCTGGTCCAGTGTGTCATTCAAAGCCATTGTTTCCTTGTTGATTTTTTGATTAGATGATCTGTCCATTGCTGTGGGTGGGGTGTTCAAGTTTCCTACTGTTATGGTATTACTATCGATGAGTTTTTTTTATGTTTGTGATTAATTGATTTATATATTTGGGTGCCCTACATTTGGTGCATAAATGTTTACAATTGCTAGGTCTTCTTGGTGGATAGACCCCTTGATTATGATATAATGCCCTTCTGCATCTCTTGATACAGTCTTTATTTTAAAGTCTAGATTGTCTGATATAAGTATCTGATATAAGTACTCTGCCTTTCTTTGGTTGACCATTAGCATGATAGATGGTTCTCCATCCCCTTATTTTCAATCTGAAGGTGTCTTTAGGTCTACAGTGGGTCTCTTGTAAAGAGCATATAGATGGGTCTTGTTTTCTTATCCATTCTTTTACCCTATGTCTTTTGATTGGAGCATTGAGTCCATTGACTTTTAGAGTGAGTACTGAAAGATATGAATTTATTGTCATTATGATGCTTATAGAGTTGGTGTTTCTGGTGGTGTTTTCTGTTCCTTTCTAATGTTTTGTTTCTTTTTGTATATATATATATATATATATACACTATATGTGTGTGTGTGTGTGTGTGTGTGTGTATGTATTTTCATCTTTTCTCCCTTCAGAGAGTCCCACTTAAAATTTCTTGCAGGGCTGGTTTAGTGGTCACAAACTCCTTTAATTTTTGTTTGTCTGGGAAACTTTTTATCTCTCCTTCTATTTTGAATGACAGCTTTTCTGGATAAAGAATTCTTGGTTGCATATTTTTCTGATTCAGCACACTGAATATATCCTGCCATTCCTTTCTGGTCTTCCAAGTTTCTGTGGATAGGTCTGCTGCAAACCTGATCTGTCTTCCCTTGTAGGTTAGGGGCTTTTTTTCCCCCTTGTTGCTTTAGTAATTCTCTCCTTGCCTGAGTATTTTGTGAATTTGTCTATGATATGCCTTGTTGATGGTCGGTTTTTGTTGAATCTAATGGGGGTCCTCTGTGCTTCCTGGATTTTGATGTCTTTGTCTTTCCCCAGGTTAGGAAAGTTTTCTGCTATGAGTTGCTCACATAACCCTTCTACCCCTATTTCTCTCTCTTCCTCTTCTGGGACCCCTATGATTCTGATGTTGTTCCTTTTTAATGAGTCACTGATGTCTCTAATGCTAAAATCGTGCTCTTTTGCCTTAATCTCCCTCTTTTGTTCTGCTTCGTTATTCTCTATAGATTTGTCCTCTATATCGCTGATTCTCTGTTCTGCCTCATCCATCCTTGCTGCTGCTGCTGCATCCATCCGTGATTGCAGCTCAGTTATAATATTTTTAATTTCATTCTGGCTATTTTTTACTTCTTTTATCTTTGCAGAAAGGGATTCTAATCTATTTTTGACTCCAGCTACTATTCTTATTATCGTGATTCTAAATTCTGGTTCAGACATCTTGCTTGTATCTGTGTTGGTTAAATCCCTGGCTATCGTTTCTTCATGCTCTTTCTTTTGGGGTGAATTCCTTCGTTTTTTCATTTTGAAGGGAGAAAAGGAATTGATGAGGTAGAAAATTTGAAATTAAAAAAAATTAAAATTAAAAAATATTAAAATTAAAAATTAAACACACACACACACACACACACACACACACAAATTGAATAGATGATGCTAGATCCTAGGTGTGTTTTGGTCTGGGTGTTGAAAGTGGTTTGACAAGTAGAGAAAAAAAAGGGGGGGGAGAAAAAAAGGAAGTCTTTTGAGAATTTGAAAAAATGAATACACTGAAGCAGACTAAAATGAGATGGTGGGGTAAAATAGAATTTGAAAAAAATATACACAAAATAAAAGATATAGTAGAAAAGAATTAAAAAATATTTTTAATAAAAATTGTAAATAAATATGAATTTTTTTTCATTTTCTGTATTTAAGAAAAAAGGAAAGAAATGAAATAGAGAAAAAAGATTAAAAAAAAGGAAAAAAGATCGTTTGAAAATTTGAAAAAGTGAATTATCCTTAGTAGACTCAAATAAAATGATGGAAGTAAAATAGAACTTGAAAAAAAATACATAAAAGCCAAAACTATAGTAATAAAAATTAAATAAAAATATTTTAATAGAAACTTAAAGTAAAAATGAAGTTTTCTCTCTGCATTCAAGAGAAGGAAAACAAATGAAAAAGCAAAAAATAGAAAAAAAGAAAGAAAAAAAGGAAATTGTTTGAAAATTTGAAAAGGTGAATACACTGAAGTAGACTAAAATACAATGATGGAAGTAAAGTAGAATTTGAAAAAAATTTACACAAAAGTAAAAAATACAGTAATAAAAATTAAACAAAAATATTTTTAATAAAAATTGAAAATAAAAATGATTTTTTCTCTTTCTGTATTCTAGAAAAATAAAAAAAAATTGTAAAAGAGAAATAGAAAAAAAAAAAAAGAAAGAAAATTGTATAGATGAACCTGCTAACAGATTGAAGTAGGACTGAAATTGCTTCGTTTTCACCTAGAAGTCAGTCTGTGTAGCTCTTTATAGTCCATAAATTAAGGTGGCGGTGAGACTTTTGTTCTTGAAGAGCGAAGTAGGCCCAGTTGGGCGGGGTTCAGTGTAACAGCACCCCTCTCCACTAGATGGCTCCACTAGCCCACTGGGGTGGATTCTTGAGGCACTTATATATGTGTGTATGCCCATGTGCGGGAGTGGTGAAAATGGCGCCACCCAGCTACCCAGTCTGTTCTCTTGGATCGACAATCATGCACCTGTCCTCTGTTTTCAGCTCTTGTCAACTCCCCGCTTTTTCACTCTCCGTGACCAGGCCCCAGGCAGTACCTCTCTCCCAAGTTTTGTCTCAGATGCGGCTGTTTTTCCCTGGCCCCTTACTTCCGAAGGACTGTGGCTTTGACCCGTTCCACCCCTCTGCGGGAGGGTCTCACCGAGCAATGGCCAAATGAGCCATGGCCGAATATCGGCTGCACCCAGGAACGCCTGATGGACCCTTTCATACATTTTTCACAGGAGGGTCAGCTCCCTACCTATTCCTCTTATACCTGATAATAGAACCAGTTGTTCCTCTGTGAACAAGTGTTCATTCTCCTCACAATAGGTCTGGAGTAAGTATCAACCTGCCCATTTCATACATGGCCCATCACATGGTGACACACACCTCCAAAGGGGCATCTTCTTCATTTTCTACTTGTTACTTTTTTCCAATGAAAACACATGACTTTTAGAAACAGAAATAAAAACTTTTTTTATACCAGATTATGAAACAATAACTGTCACCATCCCAGTGTTCTTTGAAAAATTCACAGGTCAATAAAAAGTCTGAAATAATATATGCATAATTTTATATCCTACTGATGCCTACATCTATATCTCATGTTTATTAAATGTGAAAAAGATGTCTACTGTGTGCCTGGCACTATCAGTCCAATTTTACACCTGCATCCACATCACTCCTCTACTGGTATCTAGATGTGGATAACTGAAAATGCCCACAAGGAGCAGGATGGATGTTAGTGCCCACCCAATGATGTATGGCCTCAAATAGTCTCCATGCTAAGTAGTTTTGATCAACCTTGATCTTGAAGCCTGGAAACCGAGATCTAAACAGAAAATACTTGGTTGAAGGTAAAGGTTTTGCCTTGGGAAACTGAGGTGACTTGTAACCCAGACCTCCATTGTCTTCAATAGCACTCAGAGGATACTACCTTCTCCAGAGGAGACCTCACTCCCAGAGAGTGGAAAGTGAAGTAACAGTTGTGTGCCTTCAGTCTTGGTTTTCTCATGGGTGTCAATAGAAGTGCTAGTTTCTCTTTGGTCTGTGGTCAGGTTGCTTGGTAGATTTTGGAATTGATTTTGTGTTTGTCTTATCCCTAGGACGGTAGTCCCTCCCATTTAGTCCTCTGAAGATTACATTTAGTACCCTGAGGGTTCATCTGATGTGGAGACCCAGACCCACACCCACAGGAGAAAGAGTACAGAAGGAGTTATCAAAGACAAGCACAAGACTGGAACCTGATCTCAACATCTAATTTTCTTGACTTAGTCACATGTTTTTCATACATTTTTCACATGATGGTCAGCTCCCCCCCTGTTCCTCTTATACCTGATATACCAGTATGACCCAAATCTATCCTCTCTCTTCTGTCCACAGAAATATGCCTAGTGAAGTTCCTCCTGAACCAGTGGTGGAGGAAACGTTCCCAATTATGATAAACATCCAAAAGCATTTAGTAAGGAAAATAACAAAACTATAACTGAGTAAATTGTAAAGGTCTAATTAGCTGTATTAAATAATTAATGGATTAGGTACCAGTACATCAAGCAAATAGAGGGGTGCTCCTATGAGATGTACAAAATGGAAGGTTTTAATACAAGGAAGGTGGGACAGGAAAGTGATTAGTAAGAGAAAAGGATTGTTACTGCAAGGTGACTTTTCTTTAGAGGAGAAAAGCAAGGGGATTAAGTGTCCTTACAAAAGAGGCCCCTACACCATCAATCCACTAGGCACATGAAGGAAGGCAAGGCCCAACAATTAGCGACTGTTGAACTCTGACTTCTGTTTGAAGAGTAACACATTGGACATAATATTCTTTTGTGGGCAATAGTAGCCATTACCAGCATTCCTCATTGACTGGATAAGATTACATTTCTGGGGGAGGTTGATGTAAAAGACACGAGGATCAAAGAGCAACTCTTAAACCCTGTGTGGCTAACATTGCCATTAATCTATGGGGTAGAGATTTACTTCAACAATGGGAGGCATATATTAATATCCCACGTGTATCTACTCAAAATAAAAATATGATGTGTGCCATGGGATATGACTCACTGAAGGGATTACATACAAATCAGCAAGGTTCACTGAAGCATTACTTACAATAGTTAAGATATGGAAACAATTTCACTGTCCATCAATGGATAAATGGATAGGGAAGATTTGATATATGCAATGGAATATTTTTCAGCTATAAAAAAGAATAAGATCTTGTCATTTGTAACATCATGGATGGATATCAAGGGCAAAATGCTAAATGAAATAAGTCAGACAAAGAAAGATAAACAGCATATGACCTCACATGTGGAATTTAAAAGAAAAAAAAGGAAGCTGAAAAAAGACCTCATGTATTTAGAGAACACATTGGTGGTTGCTTTAGGCAGTGGCCAAGAAGTGGGCAAAAATGGGAAAGAGGTCAAGAGGTACAAACTTCCTCTTATAAAATAAATAAGTCAAGAGGTACAAACTTCCTCTTATGAAATAAGTAAGTCATGGGGATGTCATGTACAGCATGGTCTTATCGTTAATAGTGTATTGTGTATGTGAAAGTTGCTAAGAGAGTGCATCTTGAAAGTTTTCATCACACACACAAAAATCTGTAGCTATGTAAAGTGATGGATGTAAGATAGATTTATTGTGGTGATTTTTTCATAATACAAATATAAATGTCAAATTACTATGTTGCACACACAAACGAACAGTTTTAGGGGATGGAGTGTTTCCTCTTCTTCACCATAATCAGGTAACTCATCTACAAATAAATGGTACTAAAGCTAACCCAGCATATAATATGTGTACATTTCCTTCCTTGTTGCACCAAATCCCAATGATGTCTATGAGTTGTTCACGGTTAAGTCATCTCTTTTGCTATGAAGAGACCGCAGGAGTGACCCCACACATATTTGCTGAAGTTTCACAATATTACATGTTGGATATGTTTTATTGGTTTGTTCACTTCTCCTCACAATAGCTGTGTAAGGTAAATTTCAATTGCCCACTTTGCAGAAGACCCACTGCAGGGTCATACACATCTACACAGAGGCATCTTTTTCATTTTCTACAGTTTATCTTTTCCCAATTAAAAGACATTATTTTAGATAACAAGACAAAAATTTTCTTAAAACCGGTTGAAACAATGACAAAATTGTGACCCCAATGCTCTGAAAAATTTCTATGTGTATAAAAAGAATGAAAGAACATACACATAGTTTCATTTCCTACTTACACCTACATCTATGTCTCACATAATTAAATGTATATTAGATGTCTACTGTGTGCCGGGCACTGTCCATCCAATTCAACCACTAGTATCCACATCTTATTTCTCTTGATACCTCGACTGGATTACTCAAAACGCCCCCGGAAACAGGATGGATGTTAGTGCCCACCTCATGGGGTGGTGACATATTACCTCAAGTGGACTCCATCCCATGAAAGTTTAGTCTAAGCTTGACCATGACTCCTGGAAACCTGGGTGACTTCACAGGAAATAATGCAGTTGTGGGTGTAGGTTGAAAGTTGAAAGTTACTAAACTGTTTCATATTAGTGACCGATTTTCTAGAGACCACCTGTACAATTTTCTGAAGGACATTTTACTCCCTAGGTTCAGTACATTGCCAATGATATCTAAAAACCTCTATGGAAATCTAGTCAAATGAATATGATGGTATTTTTAATGTGTCAACGTGGGAAGACCATAGTGTTCATATACTTGTTCAAGCATTGTTCTGGATATTTCTGTAAGATGCCTTTGAGTAAGATTTACATTTGAATGGGTACACTTCAGTAAAGCAATTAATCCTCCATTAATGTGATTGGACCTCAAATGATAAATTGAAGTCCTGAATTGAACAAAGGGTTGATCTCCCTTGAGTCAAAGGGAATTCTGCCCAAAGACTGCCTTTGACTTCACATCAGCACCTGTTGTTCCCCAGCAGACAATATTCAGATTCCAACTCTCTTTCCTGAGTCTCCAACTTGTCAAAGTTTCCTATCAGATTCTGCCTAGCCTCCACTTCCTCTTGACTCAATTCCTTAATATAAATTTCTATCTATATATCAGCATCTCATTGGTTCTGTTCCTCCAGTAACCTCTGACTACTATAGGTGCTAATAGTCAAGTATCCTGTCTGTCCTTGAGTAATGTGTGCTTTCAACCAAAGATATTCCCCGGCAACATTTGGATATTAACAGTTAAGTGAAAATATAATGCCTAGAAATAGTAATAAAAACAGTCATTGACAAGAACATCAAAAAGTATGAATTACATAGGCATACCCTATGTAAAACATGGAGGCCCACAGATGTGCAAGACCTGTACTCAACACTGCTAAACATTGCTGAGAGAAATTAAACAGTGGCCTAAATAAATGGAGGGACATGTCCTCTTGAGGGGTCAGAAGACTCAGTATTGTTAAGATGTCTATTCCCTCAAACTGATGTATAGATTCCATACAATACCATGGAGATGGGTTAAGATGGTGGAAGAGGAGGGCAACCCTAAGCTTCCCTCGTCCCTTGAATACAGCTAGATAAATATCAAATAATTCTGAACACCCAAGAAATCAATCTGAGGATTGAGAGAACAAACCTGCACACCTACAAGTAGAAAAACAACGACCCTGGGGACGGCAGGAACCGTGGAGAGTTGGTTTGGGGGAGAAATGAGCCATCGGTGCTGTAGAGGGGAGGGAGCCCTGATCACAGAGAGAGGATTGAGAGAGTAATAAAAAATGTGTAGACATGCATAGGGGATTGCACAAGAAAACTCTTCCCTAAAGCCATTAACTGGGTGGAGGAGAGGGGTTAAATACCGCACATTTTTAAGGAAGCAACAGAGTACCAAGTCTTAAGATTTAGAGGTCTGTGCCATCGACAGGGTCACACCTGGTGGGTTTAGTGGTATCCCAGTGGAGAAGGAAGGTGAGGACCCAGGAGCGGGCAGCATGGTCTGAGAATGCCCTGGGTCACACTGGGAGAAACTGTACCAATCTTGGAGTGCATTTAGGAAGGGGGCACTGCCTCTCTGGAGACAAAAGAACCTATGGGTGCCATTAACCTGTGTGATTCATCAGCATAAGAACAAAGATGCCTGGTGAGGGCAGTGAGCCTTGGTGCCATCTTTCTGCTATGCTTTACCACAAACTCCAAGCCCTGCAGGGTCACCCAGCTATTTTCTGGGACAAACCAACACTCAGCCACAGCACAGCAAGACCCTCTCCTAAAGTATCAGTGCAGGTCTATGCCATGGGGGTCTCTGAAGTTTGGAGTTTTGAGACCCAACTGTGCCTGAGATAAAACATGAGAGTACTGTGTTGCCTGGCAGGCAGACAGCTGAAATAAAGACAAGATTAAGGCAGGGATATGACAGCAGCCAGGGACACAAGAGGGGTGATTGTTTGATCTTATGTTCAGGCTTTCTATGGAGTGGCAGGCCCGAGCGCCCTGCTTCAGAGACAAGAGAGCAGGGCAACACCATTTCCCCCCCTCCACACCCATCAACACTGACTTACTTCAGTGAGCAAACAGTGCCACCAGGTGAAGGCCAGAGTCGCTCCCTGGAAGTGCATCTCCATTAGGGCAAGTCCCGCCTAAGAATCAACACAACAGGCCCCACCCCTAGAAGTCCAACACAAGCCCCTCACATACACCAACTCTACTGGTGAATCATAGAGTGCTTCAAAGCTTGAACTCTATGGGAAGCATGATCTAGGTTCCTTTGGGTTTTATTTACAAATTTTTTGAGTATAGGAAAAGCAATTACTTATTTTTAATGATTTATTTCATTATTAATTGATTGATTGATTGATTGATTTGGATCAAACTTCTCTAAGAAGGAGAACAACCCACACCAAGGATCTACATTCATGTTTTTTTTTTAATTGACCTCAAAATCACAAGATGGAGGAATTAACCCCAAGAGAGAGAACAGGCATTTAATCAATTCACATTAAGATGCCTGAAAGGGAATTTCAAACAAAAATTATAAGGATAGTAGCTGGGCTTGAAGAAAGCATAGAGAATCCCTTAGAGAATCCCTTACTGAAGAGATAACTAAAAACTAGTCAGGTTGAAATAAAAAATGCTATAACCAAGATGCAAACCTGAATGAATGCCATGACAACGAAGGATGCACAAAGCAGAGGAGTGAATCAGTGATGTAGAAGATAAAATTATGAAAATAATGAAGCTGAAAAGAAGAGGGAAAGGGAAGTATTGGATGGTGACTGCAGACTTAGGGAAATCAGCAAATCTTTAAGACAGCTCAAAAGCTGTTGCAGGGAGTATGGCCAGAATCGCAAAAGATGAGTGTGCAAACAAAATTCAGTTAAGTGAAGGTCCTCATTCTTGAGTCTGAATGAGGCCCTGACTCCAGAATGAAGCTTCTTTTTATTAGGATAATTGCTAAAGACTATGTGCATAAAGTCAGCTAAGCAAGTGTGTTAATCAACCTAATGGTTTAGCTTTTCAAGGTTGAATTTCGAGTTAATTGGTTTCTAGAAGACTAAGGAAGGCTCAGGTGTGAGGGAGGATCCATCCCTGGACAATGTTAATGGCTCTAGGCATTCCTTATGAGCAGCAGCCATGTTCAGCTGTGTAAACATGTCCTAAGGCCTTGCACCTTCTCCAGCCCTTCCCTTTTGAAGTCTTTTCCCTTGATGCTTCTCTCCTGCATCTCCCACCAAAAGCCAATGCTCAAGAGACAAGTGACAGTGAGAAAGGAAAAGTTGCCCTATTCAGGAAGCCAGCAACCTGGGAAAATGGCAGAATAACTTTGCAAAGACCATCTTCCCTGTCCAGGAAAAGCAGAAGGTTTTTTAAGGGGAAGGTGCGGGGAAATGGTGAGGGGTATATGCAGAAGAAGCTGGTGCTCAGCAGTTAATCATTTGTGCTTGAAAGGCTTCCACATTCCTCTGAAGCAATTAATCAAGGCACTCAGGTATCTCTTATTGAGGACACCATGGTCAGTGCACTAAGTATGTATGTAAGTATGTTACAATTATGTATAAGTATGTCATAAGTATGTTTAAAAAGTTCCATTTGTTGTTGACCCTAACTTTCATCATAATCACTGATTTATCTCTTTCTTAATCACTGTCAGCTGTTGTGTAGTGTGGACTGTACAGAAGTTCCCTATCAGAGAACAGGGTGTTCACCCTCCATTTCTCCAACCTTGTAGAGGCTGCTCAGACCTTCTTTTCCTCTCTATCATTCCCTGTCCATGACACAAGACATAGCTGCCCAAATCCAGCTCTGACACCCCCATCCTCTCTGAGTCACCTACCCGTGTCTAACCTGTACCACCCTTGGAATACCTGCCACTGATTGTCAAGGTGCACTACTGCCACCAGGTGTTCAAAGTCTGCAGGCTCTGGAATAAAGAACTCTATAATCTTTTCCAAAAACTGCAGAAAAAAAATTGACACAATAGAGCATCAGTTCTTGATAAAAACCCTTAAGAAAGTAGGGGTAAGAGGGAACATACCTCGACATCATAAAAGCCACATATGAAAGGCTCACAGTTAATATCCTCCTCAATGGGGAAAATGGAGTATATGTTTTAACAATTTTCCTTTACACCTACAAGGGTTTTTTTTTTCTTTTTCAGAAAAAATTAAAATTCTCTTGTTTACGTACAAAACCTGGGTTTAGGGGATATTATTGTTACGTTTTTATTCCTTGCAGACACTTCTTAGAAGAGAAGTTTAATGATGGTGGTACTTTGGTGCCATCTTATGACAAAAGCCTGAACTGCTGTTGAACATCACAGGAAAGATAAGAGGGAGGGACTATGACTCAAACCTACCAGAGCTTCTGAAAGTCAGAATGGAAAGAGGGTAATTTATTGGGTACAGCATATTGAGGGCCTCCCACTAAGTATTTCATAAAAAATGGAATCATACTATATGTGGCCCTTTGCATAGTTTTTTTTTTTCTTAGTAAAACATTAGCGACATTTATTACACATGCCTATAAAGACCAACTTCTGTCTCCATCTGTATAATCGATTGCTTTTCAGCAATCAGGCACCTGTAAGATGGGCCTCAAAAGCTACTGCACAACGTGTAGTTGCTGATGGAATGCAATTCTACTTGCTAAATTTCTTTGCCCATGATGAGTCAAAGGAGCTTCTCATCAATAGTGTTTTATATATTCATGTCAAATAAAAGATAATGGAACTGTTAATAAATGAATAAATGCCTGAGTATAATAAGCCAGATAAAAATAAAATGCAACGATTGACACAAAGTTACAGACAATCAAAACTAATCTATTGACAAAAAAACTAAATAGTTGCTTGGGGACATGGCATGTTGAGGGAAACTGTGGTCCATGAGTACTGAACTTAAAACGTCACGTACCAGGAATATAATCATACTGACATTTAACAACTTCTGATTTGTATAAGGGAAAATTCTGGGTATCATGATAGCAGGGAAGACATGTTGGTAATTATTATTATAAAAATTCCAAAGTCTTGTAAGTGACACTTTTAACTCACACTACAAAAATTTTAGGCCCTTAATTTTTTTCTTTGTAGTATGGGTAAAACCAAGCAAACCAGGAAAGAATCTGTGTTAAGATCTCAAGTTGCTACGATCCCTTCTAAATGCCTATTTTCACATTGTTCTGAGGAAACATAGAATTCATTAATTATTATTTATGCAATCAGAAAAAAATATATTTATTGCAAGTGCATGTTAATGATCAAGTCATTTTCAGGTGCACGATTTGTCCCTTTCAGACAAATGAGGAATTCTCTAAGATGGGCCTCAAGATTTACTAACACACCTGTTGGTGGATTGAAATTCCACCTGCTAAACTTCTCCTCCCATGACGTGGTTTAAGTAGTTTCTCTGCTTTTAGGTTAGTTTTTGAACCTTACAAGAGCTATTCCACAACATGCTTTTGTTCAGGTCTATGAACTCACTTGTGCCAGGCATCATATCCCACCAGGAATGTGAAATGTTAGTGTCTCCTGAGGACTGTTGTCCTTGAATATGGGGTAGAGGTTTCAGCAGCCACCAGGACTCAGATCCTCATAACCTGTCTCCTTCCGGCACCTGATAAGAGCGTGGCCAATGGAATGAAGTTCTGAAGAGGGAGAGACAGATCCAGCTATCGCTATGATTTGCAAGAGTAACTATGTGCCCAGCAGCATGCTAGGCACTAGTCTAGTGACACTGACATTGATACTGATGCAGTCAAGCTGAGTCCAAGAACCCAGGGAACGGTACCACAGGACCAGCCAAGAGGGTCCTTGGCTTCAAAAGTGGTAGAAATCAAACGTTAGCTGGAGAAAGTGCTAACAGAGTTTATCAAATAGCATGAATGACAGAAAATAGCACAGTGCCTGGGGGAGACTCAGAAAGGAAAGGAGAATGAGCCTTGTCATTGCTTTGGGCTAGGAGTTTGTATTTAAAAAGGGTTTAGGGTACACGTTCCAGGGGAATCCATGGTAGTGTCCAATCAAAGGCAAGCGTCAGGTGAACAATAGGTGTTATTTCATAAAGTACCAAAGGTAGGGGTATTGATGCCATCGTCAGCTGAGGTTTGTTTGAAGCCAATGTCCTGGAACATGTTTTGGATCTGGCTCTTCTTAGGTGTTATCAGGTGTCTGGGGCCTTCGACAAATCTCAGAGAATGATTAACTTTCTTGCTTCCCCGTTGAAGTGAGAACATAGCTCTTTGTCTTATTCAGAGGCCAAATGTGGAGCCTGGCAGGCTAAATGGGGCCTGGTAGAAAAACCACTTGTAAAATGGAGCCTCTTCAGCTTCCCTACTTCACAACAAGTGGGCTGTGATCATAACAACTACATGTTACAATGAACTTGTCACCGGGCCTTTTTCTTCTATCCCCTAACAACAAAGAAGAAAAGAAGTAACAAGTGGCCTGAAATCATACAGGCATTCATGATCCTGCAGTAATCACAGGGCCAGGGACTTGGTCATGTGTATCACCGAGTGTTCTCGGCGACCCTGTGGGTGAAGCATTCACACCCCCATTCTGCAGAAGGGAAGCCAGGTGCATAGTCATTATCTGCCTTCCCTCCCGCACCCCTGCCTTCACAGGACAGTAGCTCCAGGACACCCCTGGAGCAGGACCCACACTCACTGGACCCAGACCAGACCCCAACAGGTTTACCCATGAGACACTCTGGGTGCCGAGCTCCAAAGAAGGAAAGAGGAGACTTGGACCTGGATTCCTTTGTCTCCCCAGACTCTGGGACAGATCAGCTCCACTGAGGGGACCCACACCTTCAGCTAAGCTCCAAACACTTGAAGGCCCCTCTTCTTCCCAATCCGTCTCTGTATTGAAAAGTCATCATGGTTGTCACAACAGAGTCACGTTTCTATGGCAACCATGAAGTGTATGCCGGTCTTCCACACTCGAAATGCTTCCCATCTTGCAGCCATCGGTTCCTGGGTCTTGAGAAGCTGCATCCCCTCAGCCACCCAACACTACGGCTTTAGACAGCTGCATGAACAGCTCTGCCCTGGGACGTAAAAATCCAAGACTTTCCAAGGCATGTTTGAAATAATCCTGTATCCATCCACCCATTCATTCAGTTAACAGGCACTATGACCAAATTCTACACCACCCCTTGGTTAAGGTTTAGGTTTCGCCAAAATAGAAATAAAGACCAAGCATCTGAATAGGGTGGTGTGGTAAATTCAGATGTTAAATCTGAAAAGATATGGTTCTTTCCCATGAAAGAACCTTAATTCCAACATTCCAAGTTTTTATAATTGATCATTTAAAATTATGCTTTAGGTGGGTCTGGGTGGCTGCATGGGTTAAGTGTCCAAGTGTCCAACTCTTTATCTCATCTCAGGTGTTGACCTCTGGGTTGTGAGTTCAAGACCAGCACTGGGGTTTGCCCTAGATGTGAAGCCTAGTCAAAAAAAAAAAATTTAAATAAATAAATAAATAAATAAATATATGCTTTAAAGCCCTGCACCCCTCTCCACATCTTTAACGGCTGTCCTCTTTACTTATATTCTCACCTTTGCACAGAAATACTTCTCCTGGATACTAAATTCACATATCCCTGTGCCTACCCTCCTACTCAGTCTTCATCCATCATCTAAGAAGACCGTATTTCCCCATGCTTCAGTGGAAAATACAATTTCCAGCTCAACAACTTTTTTGTCACATGTACAGATCAGAAATGTTGAAATGATTGTTCAAATGAAGACAGACAGGAGTTTAGGAAAAAAAAAAAAAAAAGAATTCCTTACCCCAGAACAGAATGTAATTGCTTGAAAATAGTTAAGGAGCACATTGGAACAAGATGAGTTACATAAAAGCTAGAATTTTAAAATACCTCCCATAGAGTCAGAGTCACATAACTGGAAGGCTGTGCCTTAGACAATGGGCTTTCAAATGAAGCTCACATTTTCTGTGACATATCTCATGCTTTTGCTTCACTAAAAAGGGTTCTGTAAATATTTTTCATTCAGTTTAGCAATAATTATTATTTTTTTTATCATCACTCTAGGAATAGCTGTCTTATGTGTCTGCTGTTGTATGCTTGTTTGTTTCTCAAGGGATTCGCATGTATGGAATAAAATCATGTGAAATTATAATGTTCCCAACTCTGACATGGTTAAATATATTATCTAAATGCATTTTCTAGGGATGTCTGGGTGGCTTAGTTGGTTAAGCATCCAACTTCAGCTCGGGTCACGATCTCACAGCTCGTGAGTTTGAGTCCCGCATTGGGCTCTGTGCTGACAGCTTGGATCCTGGGGCCTGCTTCTGATTCTGTGTCTCCCTCTCTCTCTGCCCCTCCCTTGCTGCCCCTGCCCTGCTCACAATCTTCCCCCCTCTCTCTCTTGAAAATAAATAACCATTTAAAATTTTTAAAAAATGTAAGTGCATTTTCTAATATACCATATTTAGACAACACAATGATGGTGATATATAATGGTGGGTATACAGAACTCTTGGAGTTTTCTGTTTATTTAAAATTCATTTTATGCATCATAAAAACCATGATGCTAGACTTTCTTGTGGTATGTGCCCATGAAAAAGAAAATCTACCAAACACTATGCATGAATCGAAATATATAAATAAATATAAATGTAAAAAAATGTTTGAATTAATAAAAATTCATGATAAGAGACAAACTGTCTTTATCAAATAATTCCAAATGTACACACCATGCCTCTATGAAGAGAACCTTATTTCCACCTCTCACACTAGAGCCCAGGGCTGACTTTGTTTCATTTCTAAAAAGTAGAGTAGATGAATGGGTGATAGTTACTGTACATTGGAAAAAGTAGACAAACACCACCTTAATCCTGCGATGAGAGTCAATAGCTCCAGTGACCCAGTGAGGTCTCATGGGTATCATGCCCTCCCATCCTCCCAGAGGTGAGGTGACGAGAAGGGCACCTCAACCTTTTTTTCTTTCTCAGAACCCTCGGGAGAAAAGTAACAGGCTATGCACGCACTCCTCAACACACAGGGTCATGACAGCATTCTGGCAGTTCCACAAACACTTCACCAGAGTTACCATATGACACAGCAATCCCACTCCTAGGTACACAGTCAGGAGAAAGGGCCACATATGTCTGCATAAAAACTTGTATACAAATGTACATAGCACCAGCTTGAATGTATACTAATTAATAAAAATATAAGGACAATTTGGTACATTATTTGACAAAAAAAGAAAGGAAGTACTTATATGTGTGACAGTATGGATGAAACTTGAAAAATGTTGAACTCGATGGAAGGAGCCAAAAATGCAAAAGACCACATATTGCATGATTTCACTTATATAAAATGTCCAGGGAGAGTTCACCAATATGCTGTACCCAACACTTTCCATCCTGATTCTAGAAAGCTCTGTCTGGTGAGTTTATGTCACAGACTCTCCTTCCCATTTTCCTGTTCCATATTGTCCAAGCAGCAATTCAGGTTTTTGTCACCAGACGGCACCAAAGCATCGCCATATTGTTCAAGCGGCTGTTCAAGATTTTGTCGCCAGATGGCACCAAAGCATCGCCATATTGTTCAAGCGGCTGTTCCGGTTTTTGTCACCAGATGGCACCAAAGGATAACCATATTGTTCAAGCAGCTGTTCAGGTTTTTGTCAGCAGATGGCACTGAAGTGTCATCATCATTAAACTCTGCTCCCAAAAATTTTCTGCAAGGAGAAGAAGGAGGAAGAGGAGGAGGAGAAGGAGGAGGAGGAGGAGGCAGAGGAGAAGGAGGAGGAGGAGGGAGGAGGAGGCAGAGAAGGAGGAGAAGGGAGGGGGAGGTTGGAGGGGATGGACGGAGGAGAAAAGAACCAAACAAACTCCCTTAAAATCCAAGATTTGTATATATACAAATTGATCCTAACACTGGCTGAAGGAACTGTTAGGTGTAAAAAGGATTGTGAAAACATACACTCTAGGGCCTGCAAATGATGAAACACCAGGTGGCAGTGGTGTGCCTTGGCATTGAGTGGCAGGTTTGTGAAGGCAGTACATGTCAGAACAGGGGATAAGTGAGCTGAAACTGGATGGGCCATCAGAGAGGAATCTGGGCAGCTGTGTCCTGTGTGATGCAGAAAGGATGACAGATGGTGTGTGAGGAGGTGTGGGCAGCTTACACAAGGGTTGGGTGATCAAGAATGAATGCTTTGTTCTCTGGGAGACACCCTCAGAACAGTCTACACTGCACATTAGCTGACAGTGGTGAAAGGATAGAGAAATCAATGAGCATGATGCAGTTTGGGGTCAATAGCAAATGGAACTGCTTTAATATACATATGAAGTTCCAAGCAGACTTGGTATCGTGGTAAACAAACCTTTTCATGATTGTTTTTATAGTCTTTTCAGCATGTACTTCTTTCAATTAAAAGAGAACAATAAAAATGGAGATAAATGTCATGGCACCTGGTGGTGAGATCCAGGATGACAGCTCTTAGAGTCTCAGACCAAGGGTACATGGCAAGGAAGAGGGAGGATGGAGGTTGGGAGACTGACTTCATGGAATCAGCCAGCTTTTTGGATTTTCCCTTAATTGGAATAATCATCTGTATATATCACTTTCCTAGAATATAAACACTATTTCTGGGATATCTAAACCTGAGATTGGAAGTCCAGCTCCAGGCTTACCTGAGACTAAAGCTGCAACTGTGAGTGTGTAGTGAGGTAGTAGAGCTGGAGGAGGACATGCAAACACACACACACCGTGTCAATACAAAAGGCACATCACATTAATATGAGTAAGGCTAAGAACCATGATACTTTCAATAGATGCAGAAAAAAAAAACATTTGACAAAGTACAACATCCATTCATGATTAAAAAAACCAAAAAACAAAAAACAAGAAAGGAGTGTTAAAGGAACATGCCTCAACCTAATAAAGGCCATATATGAAAAACCCACAGTCCACATCATCCTCAATGGTGAAAAACTGAGAGATTTTCCTCTATGGTCAGGAACAAGACAGGGATGTCCACTATCATCATTGTTATTTAACATAGTATGGGAATCCTAGCCACAGCAATCAGACAACAAAAAGAAATTAAAGGTATCCAAATTGGCAAGGAAGAGGTCAAACTTTCAGCATTTGCAGGTGATATGATACTCTTTATAGAAAACCTGAAAGACTCCACAAAAGATTGCTAGAACTGATACACAGATTCAGTAAAGTCATAGGACACAAAATCAATGTACAGAAATCTGTGGATGGAGCCATAGTGCATTATGCTAAGTGAAATAAGAGACAGATACCATATGATTTCATTCATATGTGGAATTAAAGAAGAAAAGTAGATGGGGACCCCTGGGTGGCTCAGTCAGTGAAGCATTGAACTCTTGATTTTGGCTCAGGTCGTGATCTCATGGTTCATGGGATCAAGCCCCGTGTGGGGCTTTGTGCTGACACCATGGAGCTCGTCTGGGATTCTCTCTATCCTCTCTCTGACCCTCCCCCCACTCATGCACTGTCTTTCCCAAAATAAATACACATTTTTTTAAAAGAAAAAAAGGATGAACATAGGGGAAGAGAAACAAAAGTGAGAGGGAAGCAAACCATAATAGACAGCTAACTTTAGAGAAAAAACAGGGTTGGTGGAGGGAGGTGGGTGGTGGGTGGGCCAAATGAGTGATGGGTATTAAGGAGAGCACTGGTTGTGATGAGATTTGAGTGTTATATGCAAATGTTGAGTCACTAAATTCTACGCCTAAAACTAATTTTTTCATATGTGTTAAGTAACTAGAATTTAAATAAAAACTTGAAATCAAGCAAGAAAGAAATCTGTTGCATTTGTATACACCAATAGTGAAGCAACAGAGAGAGAAATCAAGAAATCAATTACATATATAGAATTACGCCCCAAATAATAAGATACCTAGAAATTAACCTAAGGAAAGAGGTACTCTGAAAACAACAAACACTGATGAAAGAATTTGAGGATGACACAAAGAAGTGGAAAAACATTCCATGCTCATGGATTGGAAGAACAAATATTATTAAAATGTCTATACTACCTAAAGCAATCTACACTGGTGGTCCCCCACTCCCGCGAAGTCACCATATTGATGCCGAACTTAATGTGGACACCTGATGGGCATAGCGCACTACAGCCCAGAACTCCTGGGCTCAAGCGATCCTCCTGCCTAAGCCACCTGGGTGGCTGGGACTACAGGCACGTGCCACCGTGCCCGGCACCAGGATTTTGTTTTGTATTAACCCAAACCTCTAACCTTGATTATATTCAAGACCCCCTTTCCCTCACGTCCATGAGTTAATGTTCACAGATTCATTGTCTCTTTGAGCACGTCCAGCACCATGTTTGTAAGCCTTCTGATCCTAATAAAAATGGGACAAGGACCCTTATTCATGGCTCTTGTCTTTTCCTGGATATTAGCCATCTCTCGCTTTTAATCCTGTGTCCCACTTTCTTGCTAGACAAGAAAGAACTTTAGACTTGGAGTCTACGACAGATGGTGACCCTGATGTGATAGAAGGAAAGGGGACTATGGGCCAACGTGGACAAGGAGCCAAAGTGATAAGGCGGTGCCACACAAGGACTGCAGGATGCCGTGGAATGATTAAGGAGCTCCAAGAAAGGGAGAGAAAAAAAAAACGCATCAGGTACAGTCTCTGCCTGAAGAGGTAAGGGATAAAGCGAAACTATATTAGGATTCACTGCCACGGAACTTTTTGAGAGATCTCCCATGGGAAACTCCCCAGCCCCTGAACAAAAGCGCTATATTCGAATTCTTCAGTCACTAGGAGAGACAGCAGGAATGACTCTAAATTATAAGGCTCTCTTTAAATTATTTCTGACTGTCTAACAGAATTGCCGTTGGCTTCCAGAACAAGGAACTTGTGATCTTGACGTGAGGGAATGAGCAGGGAAAACATTAAAGGCCAAGCATTCTGAAGGGACTAATGTCCCCCCACCCCCACCCCCCAGGTAATCCTCACCTGATCCATCATCTGCACTGCCCTTCTCCCACTGAGCTCGGAGGATGTAGGTGAAAACATAGAGTTATCTAAAAAGAAGGAAAAACCTCGCCCCCCCCCCATAATCAGGTTGTGCCTCTGGCATCTCTACAGCAAAAAGATACTCCCCCTCCCCCCAAAAGGGTGGGACGATATCGATCCTCAAAACACCTCATCAACCTGCTCTGATAAGGTCCTTTCCCCAATGCAAAAGTGCCTTAAAGAAGCCCATAAGGCCGGTGAATTCCACCTGCTTCCCGTTGTCAGGCAAAATGGACAATATGTCCATGAAAGCCTGCCCTTCCAAGTAAAAGAATTACAGAAGGCAGTTCAACTCTACCGCCTTCATAGCCCTTTTACGATCGGGATTTTGGAAACCGTTTGCCTTATTCCATGTGTGCCTGGGACTGGAACTCTCTCCCGACCCCGGCCCAATATGCTGTCTTTGCTCAGGAATTTCATCACTCGTGCTATGCAGAACCTCGATGCTGCTATTCCAGTGACTTTTGAACAATTGTCTGACACAGGGCAATATGTCCAACCAAGGCAGCAAGCTCAACTCCCGATCATCGTCAGGGAGCAATGCACTGATGTAGTGTGACGGGATTTCATAAAATCCCCCTTTCAGGAAAATCATCATGGTCCTTTACTAACATCCGACAAGGGGCCACTGAAAACTATATGGCTTTTATCAATCACCTCCAAGAAGCTATTCAAAGACAGCTTGATAATATGGAAGCAACCGAATCAATGTTTCTTTCCCTGGCTGTTGAAAATGCTAATGAGGATTGCAAAAGAGTTCTTAAGCATATCAAACCCAATGCAAGTAGCCCTGCAGCCACTATCAGTGAATATGTTAAAGCCTGTCAAACTGTGGGAACAGAAACCTACAAACAATGCTACTTGCCTTGGCCCTCAAACAATCTAACCCAACCTGTTTTGGCTGTGGAAAAGTGGGACACTTAAAAAAGGATTGCCCCTTTATAAACACTCCCCAAACCTCCCTCTTGCCGGGATTGTGCCCTCGATGCAAGAAAGGGAATCATTGGGCAAATAACTGTAGATCTAAATTTGATAAAGACAGTCGCCCCCTCAGTTTGGGAAACTCCCAAACGCGTGCCCCCCTCCACACCCAGGACAACAAAGGGAGGGGATGGCTCCTTTCTGCCCACAAGAAAAGTCACCCTCCCCCACCCAAGGCCTGGGCTACTCAAACCCATGGGGTCCCTATGTGCTGCCACCAAAGGAAGCACAGGATTAGATTTAGAATCCCAGGAGACCATCACACTTAATCAGTTTGGGCATGTATACCTCATCCCTACTGGCATATTTGGCCTGCTTCCCAAAGGCCATGTTGGTCTCTTTCTTGGAAGATGTAGCCCTACCAAAGCCAGACTTCTAGTTCTTCCAGGGGTGATTGATAGTGATTTCACCAGGGAAATTAAAATTATGGCGCAGGCCTCCAAATTAATAACCATTAACAAAGGCCAGCGATTGGCTCAACTCCTTATCCTTCCTTATTGGGTCCCTGGAGCTGCGAAGAAACCTAGAAGAGAAGGCAAGTTTGGGAGCACAAACTCGCCTTTAGAACAATACTGGCTCGCCAACATTTCTCAAGACAAACCTCTCTTGCAAATAAAGATCAAAGATAAACTTTTCTCAGGGTTAATTGATACAGGGGCTGATGTAACCGTTATAATCCCCCTCACAATGGCCTCACTGGGCTACTGTCCCTACGGCCACCCTAGTTGGAGTTGGAGGCAGCCAGCCTTCCCGACAAAGTCTGACCCTTTGCAAATGTTTAGGGCCCGATGACCAAATAGTCTACATACAGCCCTATGCGATGAGTATCCCTATCAATTTATGGGGAAGAGACTTATTGAGTCAATGGAATATTCATCTTAAAACAAGTTTTTCCTAGCCACTGCTCAAATTGAGCCCCTCCCATTAAAATGGAAAACTAGCAAACCCGTATAGGTTGAGCAGTGTCCAATAAAAGGGACCAATTGATTCATCTCCAATAATTAGTAGATGAACAATTAAAAAAACGGGCATATAGAGCCTAGTAATAGCCCTTGGAATACTCCTATCTTTTGTGTTCCAAAAGAAACTTGCAAGTGGCGACTTCTTCGTGATCTCAGAGCTATTAATGCAGTAATTGAGCCTTTTGGTCCCTTACAGCTAGGAACCCCCTCTCCCTCCATGTTGCCTCAAAATTGGCTGATTTATTATTGATTTAAAAGACTGCTTTTTCACAATCCCCTTAGCTGAACAAGACAGAGAGAAATTTGCCTTTACCATTCCTGTTGTTAATCACTGCCGACCATCACCCCATTACCACTGGAGAGTCCTACCCCAAGGGATGTTTAATAGCCCAACAATATACCAATTTTATGCCAATAAAGCATTAGAGTCGATTAGGACGCGGTTTCCTTCTTTGATCATTTATCACTATATGGATGATATCCTTTTTTTGTGACCCACATCAACAGCCTCTAGATGAGCTCGTTGCCATGCTCCCTGATCAACTAAACCAACAGGGTTTAAAAATAGCCCCTGAAAAAGTACAAAGGTCGACTCCATTTTCTTACCTGGGGCTACGCATGTTTAATACTCAAATTCGTCCCCTCATTCAGACTATTCCTAATAATGTTCGTATTCTTAACCATGTACAAAAATTGTTGGGCACCATAAACTGGATTCGTCCTCTCCTGGGCATTACTAACGCCCATTTAACCAACCTCCTGGCACTGCTTTCTGGTGATCCTAACTTAACATCACCGCGCTAGCTCACCCCGGCAGCAAAGAAGGAGCTGGACGATGTTCAGTCCATTCTCACCTCTCGTAGTTATGATAGGAAAGATCCCAACCTTCCTCTACAGCTATATATTCTTAATCCTAAGGATTTTTCTACCGCATTAATTGGGCAAGCTATTGTTTAAAAAGTTTTAAAAATAGAATGGCTCTTCACCCACGTAAGTCTTTTTTTTTTTCTTTTGGTTTTGATATTATTATTTGTTTGTTCTTTTAATATGAAATTTATTTTCAAATTGGTTTCCATACAACACTCAGTGCTCATCCCAACAGGTGCCCTCCTCAATACCCATCACCCACCCTCCCCTCCCTCCCACCCCCCATCAACCCTCAGATTGTTCTCAGTTTTTAAGAGTCTCTTATGGTTTGGCTCCCTCCCTCTCTAACCTTTTTTTTTTTTTTTCCTTCCCCTAACTCATGTCCTCGTGTTAAGTTTCTCAGGATCCACATAAGAGTGAAAACATACGGTATCTGTCTTTCTCTGTATGACTTATTATACTTAGCATAACACTCTCCACTTCCATCCATATGGCTACAAAAGGCCATATTTCATTCTTTCTCATTGCCATGTAGTATTCCATTGTGTATCTAAACCAAAATTTCTTTATCCATTCATCAGTTGATGGACATTTAGGCTCTTTCCATAATTGGGCTATTGTAGAAAGTGCTGCTGTAAACATTGGGGTACAAGTGCCCCTATGCATCAGCACTTCTGTATCCCTTGGGTAAATTCCTAGCAGTGCTATTGCTGGGTCATAGGGAAGATCTATTTTTAATTTTTTGAGGAACCTCCACACTGTTTTCCAGAGCGGCTGCACCAGTTTGCATTCCCACCAACAGTGCAAGAGGGTTCCCATTTCTCCACATCCTCTCCAGCATCTATAGTCTCCTGATTTGTTCATTTTAGCCACTCTGACTGGAGTGAGGTGATATCTGAGTGTGGTTTTGATTTGTATTTCCCCGATGAGGAGCGATGTTGAGCATCTTTTCATGTGCCTGTTGGCCATCTGGATGTCTTCTTTAGAGAAGTGTCTATTCATGTCTTTTGCCCATTTCTTCACTGGATTATTTGTTTTTTCAGGTGTGGACTTTGGTGATTTCTTTATAGATTTTTGGATACTAGTCCTTTGTCCGATATGTCATTTGCATATATCTTTTCCCATTCCATTGTTTGCCGTTTAGTTTTGTTGATTGTTTCCTTGGCTGTGCAGAAGCTTTTTACCTTCATGAGGTCCCAATAGTTCATTTTTGCTTTTAATTCCCTTGCCTTTAGGGATGTGTCAAGTAAGAAATTGCTGCGGCTGAGGACAGAGAGGTTTTTTCCTGCTTTCTCCTCTAGGGTTTTGATGGTTTCCTGTCTCACATTCAGGCCCTTTATCCATTTTTAGTTTATTATTGTGAATGGCGTAAGAAAGTGGTCTAGTTTCATCCTTCTGCATGTTGCTGTCCAGTTCTCCCAGCACCATTTGTTAAAGAGACTGCCTTTTTTTCCATTGGATATTCTTTCCTCCTTTGTCAAAGATTAGTTGGCCATACTTTTGTGGGTCCAATTCTGGAGTCTCTATTCTATTCCATTGGTCTATGTGTCGGTTTTTGTGCCTATACCATGCTGTCTTGATGATTATAGCTTTGGAGTAGAAGCTAAAGTCTGGGATTGTGATGCCTCCCGCTTTGGTCTTCATCTTCAATATTACTTTGGCTATTCGGGGTCTTTTGTGGTTCCATACAAATTTTAGGATTGCTTGTTGTAGCTTGGAGAAGAATGCTGGTGCAATTTTGATTGGGATTGCATTGAATGTGTAGATAGCTTTGGGTAGTATTGACACTTTAACAATATTTATTCTTCCAATCCATGAGCATGGAATGTTTTTCCATTTCATTATATCTTCTTCAATTTCCTTCAGAAGCTTTCTATAGTTTTCAGCATACAGATCTTTTACATCTTTGGTTAGGTTTATTCCCAGGTATTTTATGATCCTTGGTGCAGTTGTAAATGGGATCAGTTTCTCTTTTTGTCCTTCTGTTGCTTCTTTATTAGTGTATAAGAATGCAACTGGATTCTGTACATTGATTTTGTATCTTGCGACTTTGCTGAATTCATGTATCAGTTCTAGTAGACTTTTGGTGGAGTCTATCGGGCTTTCCATGTATAATATCATGCCATCTGCAAAAGGTGAAAGCTTGACTTCATCTTTGCCAAGTTTGATGCCTTTGATTTCCTTTTGTTGCCTGATTGCTGATGCTAGAACTTCCAACACTATGGTAAACAGCAGCAGTGAGAGTGGACATCCCTGCCGTGTTCCTGATCTCATGGGGACAGCTCTCAGTTTTTCCACACTGAGGATGATATTAGCTATGGGCTTTTCATACATGGCTTTTATGATGTTTAAGAATATTCCTTCTATCCTGACTTTCTCGAGGGTTTTTATTCAGAAAGCATACTGAATTTTGTCAAATGCTTTTTCTGCATCGATTGACAGGATCATATGGTTCTTTTATTTTCTTTTATTAGTGTGATATATCACATTGATTGATTTGCCAATATTGAACCAGCCTTGAGTCCCACTTGATCATGGTGAATAATTCTTTTCATATGCTGTTTTATTTGATTTGCTAGTACCTTATTGAGAATTTTTGAATCCATATTCATCAGAGATATTGGCCTGTAGTCCTCTTATTTTTGCGGTGTCTCTGTCTGGTTTCGGAATCAAAGTAGTGCTGGCTTCATAGAACGAGTCTGGAAGTTTTCCTTCCCTTTATATTTTTTTTGGAATAGCTTGAGAAGGATAGGTATTATCTCTGCTTTAAAAAACGTCTGGTAGAATTCCCCTGGGAAGCCATCTGGTCCTGGACTCTTATTTTTGGGAGATTTTTGATAAATGATTCAATTTCTTTGCTGCTTATGGGTCTGTTCAAGCTTTTTATTTCTTCCTGTTTGAGTTTTGGAAGTGTGTGGGTGCTTAGAAATTTGTCCATTTCTGCCAGGTTGTCCAGTTTGTTGGCATATAAGTTTTCATAATATTCCCTGATAATGGCTTGTATTTCTGACGGATTGGTTGTAATAATTGCATTTTCATTAAGGATTTTATCTATTGGGTCATCTCACTTTTCTTTTTGAGAAGCCTGGCTAGCGGTTTATCAATTTTGTTTATTTATTCAAAAAACCAACTCTTGGTTTCGTTGATCTGCTCTACAGTTTTTGTTTTGTTCTGTTTTGTTTTGTTGGTTTCTATGTTGTTTATTGTTTATTTCTGCTCTGACCTTTATTATTTCTCTTCTTCTGCCGGGTTTGGGGTGTCTTTGCTGTTCTGCTTGTATTTCCTTTAGGTGTGCTGTTAGATTTTGTATTTGGGATTTTTCTTGTTTCTGGAGATAGGCCCGGATTGCAATGCATTTTCCTCTCAGGACTGCCTTCGCTGCATCCCAAAGCGTTTGGATTGTTGCCTTTTCATTTTCATTTGTTTCCATATAATTCTTAATTTCTTCTCTACTTGCTTGGATGACCCATTCATTCTTTAGGAGGGTGTTCTTTAACCTCCATGCTTTTGGAGGTTTTCCAGACTTTTTCCTGTGGTTGATTTCAAGCTTCATAGCACTGTGGTCTGAAAGTATGCATGGTATGATCTCAATTCTTGTATACTTATGAAGGGCTGTTTTGTGACCCAGTGTGTGATCTATCTTGGAGAATGTTCCATGTGCATTCGAGAAGAAAGTATATTCTGTTGCTTTGGGATGCAGAGTTCTAAATAGACCTGTCAAGTCCATCTGATCCAATGTATCATTCAGGGCCCTTGTGTTTTTATTGATCCTGTGTCTAGATGATCTATCCATTATTGTAAGTGGAGTATTAAAGTCCCCTGCAATTACCCCATTCTTATCAATAAGGTTACTTACGTTTGTGATTAATTGTTTTATATATTTGAGGGCTCCCATATTCGGCACATAGACATTTATAATTGTTAGCTCTTCCTGAGGGATAGACCCTATAATTATTATATAATGCCCTCTTCATCTCTTGTTAGAGCCTTTAATTTAAAGTCTGGTTTGTCTGATATAAGTATGACTACTGCAGCTTTCTTGTGACTTCCAGTAGCATGATAGATAGTTTTCCCATCCCCTCACTTTCAATCTGAAGGTGGCCTCAGGTCTAAAATGAGTCTTTTGTAGACAGCCAATAGATGGGTCTTGTTTTTTTGTTTTTTTTTTTTTTTGTTGTTGTTGTTGTTTTTTTATCCATTCTGATACCCTATGTCTTTTGGTTGGCGCATTTAGTCCATTTACATTCAGTGTTATTACAGAAAGATACGGGTTTAGAGTCATTGTGATGTCTGTAGGTTTCATGCTTGTCGTGATGTCTCTGGTACTTTGGGGTCCTTGCAACATTTCACTCACAGAATCCCCCTTCGAATCTCTTGTAGGGCTGGTTTAGTGGTGATGTATTCCTTCAGTTTTTGTTTGTTTGGGAAGACCTTTATCTCTCCTTCTATTCTGAATGACAGATTTGCTGCATAAAGGATTCTCGGCTGCATATTTTTTTCTGTTTATCACATTGAAGATTTCCTGCCATTCCTTTCTGGCCTGCCAAGTTTCAGTAGATAGGTCTGCCACTACTCTTTTGGGTCTCCCTTTGTAAGTTAGAGCCTGTTTATCCCTAGCTGCTTTCAGAATTTTCTCTTTATCCTTCTATTTTGCCAGTTTCACTATGATATGTCGCGCAGAAGATCGATTCAAGTTATGTCTGAAGGGAGTTCTCTGTGCCTCTTGGATTTCAATGCCTTTTCCCTTCCCCAGATCAGGGAAGTTCTCAGCTGTGATTTGTTCAAGTACACCTTCAGCCCCTTTCTCTCTTCCTCTTCTGGAATCCCCATTATACAGATATTGTTACGTTTGATTGCATCACTTAGTTCTCCAATTGTCCCCTCATACTCCTGGATTTTTTTATCTCTCTTTTTCTCCGCTTCCTCTTTTTAATAATTTTATCTTCTAATACACCTATTCTCTCCTCTGCCTCTTCAATCTGAGTTGTGGTCGCCTCCATTTTATTTTGCAGCTCATTTATAGCATTTTTTAGCTCCTCCTGACTGTTTCTTAGTCCCTTGATCTCTGTAGCAATAGATTCTGTGCTGTCCTCTATACTTTTTTCAAGCCCAGCGATTAATTTTATGACTATTATATTAAATTCATGTTCCGTTATTTTGCTTAAATCATTTTTGATCAATTCGTTAGCTGTCGCTACTTGCTGGAGTTTCTTTTGAGCTGAATTCTTCCGTTTTGACATTTTGGGTAGTCCCTGGGGTGGCGTGGAACTGCAGGGCACTTCCCCTGTGCTGTCTGGACTAACTTGTGTTGGTGGGCGGGGCTGCAGTCAGACCTGATGTCTGCCCCCAGCCCACCGCTGGGGCCACAGTCAGACTGGTGTGTACCTTATCTTCCCCTCTCCCAGGAGCGGGACTCACCATGGAGTGGTGTGGCCCCTGTCTGGGCTACTTGTACACTGCCAGCCTTTTGGTGCTGCTTCTATGGGATCTGGCGTATTAGCCGGGGTGGATCCGCAAGGGGCACAGGGGAGGGAGGGGCAAGCTTAGCTCGTTTTGCCGTCAGTGGTCCCCTGAGGGAGGGGCCTTACAACACTGGGAGGGGGCAGGCAGACCCGTCAGAGGGATGGATCCACAGAAGCACAGCGTTGGGTGTTTGCACGGTGCAAGCAAGTTCCGTGACAGGAACTGGTTCCCTCTGGGATTTTGGCTGGGGGATGGGTGAGGGAGATGGCACTGACCAGTGCCTTTGTCCCCCACTGAGCTGAACTCTGTCTTCCAGGGCTCAACAACTTTCCCTCCCATTGTCCTCTAGCCCTTCCACTCTCTGAGCAGAGCTGTTGACTTAAAACATTCCAGATGTTAAGTCCCACTGGCTGTCAGAACTCACGGAGTCCGGCCCCTCTGCCTTTTGCAAGCCAGACTCAGGGGCTTGGCCTGGCCTGGTGGGCTCCTGCTCCACCGCCCCAGCTCCCTGCTGCCACTGGGTGTAGGGCACACCACCTCTCTGCCCTTCCTACCCTCTTCCGTGGGCCTCTTGTCTACGCTTGGCTCCGGAGAGTCTGTACTGCTTGTCTTCTGGTGGTTTTCTGGGTTATTTAGGCAGATGTGGGCGGAATCTAAGTGATCAGCAGGACAAGGTGAGCCCAGCGTCCTCCTACGCCACCATCTTCCTCCTTGGTTTTACCCCCATAAGTCTTAAAAGTACTCTCACCGCACTCATATTCAACATAGCACAATTAATCCAAAAGGGATGTTGGAGATGCTGGGCGTTGTTAGGTCAGGACCCTGTAAACATCCACTTGCCAACTCGCAGCACTTTCTTTGACAAGGCTATCCTTCTTTGACAGGGCAAGAAGAACCCGGAAGAGGGGTCTCCAAGCTAGAGACCAGAGCTTGTGTTAGTCCCGTCGGCCATCTTACTGTGTAAAACTTTATTCATTTTCCCAACATTCCCCCTTTTGATGCCTTTTAAAAAATCTTTTATTAGGCACCACTTTTTAGCTCTAGGGGTTGGTACCCTCGGAGGGCTAAGATCCGTGCTGCAGTTTGGCAAGCAACAGTGTTTTCAATAAAACGTACCAGGGTATTTGGCATACAGGGGCCGATGGTCACAAGTAAAATTATGGAAAGGCAGGGCCCTGCCAGGGCAGGGAGCCAGGATGCCCAGTCTGTGAGATCCCATCCTCTCCACTGACTGATATTTTCTTGTTGTCTATGTTGAATTCTTTCCTTGAGTTCCTCAACCTTAGTCCTGACTATTCCTGATTGGTTTACAAAATAGCAACATTCCTCCCCCAGAAAGATACAAGTCCCTCCTTTTTCTGAAGTGAGGAGGTCGAGGGCTCACCTATTTTGGAGGGACACTGCTTCCAGGGAGTTTATTTGGCTTTGTAAGGTTACCAGGGAGTCTGCCATCCATTCCATGTCCAGTTTGTTGGTGCAGTCTCTATTAGCCCAACAGCAAGAAGCAAGATCAGAGCTCTGACACCAGTAAGGGGGAAGGGCTGGCAGAGTTGCATCCGAACCCCTGGGCTTGGCCCACACGTTGATTCCTCAAGCTTTTGTCATGCACAGGCCAGCCAGCTTCTGGGGTGTGGCTGGAGCAGGGCTAGAGAGCTCAGGGGCCAGTGTCTTTTTGAGGGTCACTTTAAGCGGGTTGACTTGATCTGGATCACTTCGCCACGTTGAGGGTTCCTCTGACTTGGCCTTCTTAACTCTGGAGTGATGGACCCATGGGGTGATACCTGAAACTGAATCCTCTAGTTGGTTGTATATCTGTAAAGTCCACCTCCAAGTCTTCAAAAGGGGCGGTTTTCTGGTAACTGTCAGATCAGGTTTAGGGAAGATATGGTTTGCATATTTAGAGATCCATCCTGTTTTCCAGTTGTTGAAATAATCATATGCCCATGGGGTCTTATTATTATCCCCACAGAATAACAAGCACAGAAGATTGTCTATACATGAAATACTGTGACAATTTTTCTGAAGTTTACCTCAAGTTGTCTAGTTTAGGCAAACAACAAACATTTAAAGACAATCATAACTAGAATTTAACATCCATAATGGTGCATTGTTGAAACATAGTTTTTCTCCCTAAAAACCCCCCTTTCCAGAGATAGCCAAATTGAGACCAATGCATTTGTAGAACAAGTCCAGTCTTAACAAACCTGGCCTAACTATTCATATAAGCTCAGCAAGAATAGCGATTGATCATGAGGATCTTTTAAAGTTTGCTTTGCTGGAACATTTTATAAGGAATCTCTGGGTTGAACTTTTAGTAGCCTCTCCAGGCCAGAAGTCAAGACAAATACTTGCCATCAGACAGGCCTGCAATACCTGTAGAATGGGGCGAACTCCTCTTCATGAGGTCCCCAAGATATCCTGAGGTTCCTGCACCCGCCAGGAAGTGCCCTTATTTACTCACCTGGTGAGGCTGCTGGGAACTCTGTAAGCAAGGTATCAGGCCAACATTTCCAAGGGGCTTTATGGCTCCGTGTTTCATAAAGCCAACCTTAGTTCCTCAAAGCTGTCTGGTCACATCTGAGTCTATGAATGTCACTCTCAAATATGACATTCCAGTCAAAGCCTTGGTAAAATAACCAGTATTTCCGATGGTGACCTGTTACAAGATGAACAGATTCTTATTGAACTTATGCAAACAATTGTAATTGCCATCAGGGAAAGAATACTCACTGAGAGGTTTTGAATTTCGGGGGAGTTATGCAGAGAGAAAAGATAAATGCTTCAGGGTATAAATGAATACTTTATGACATTTCTGTATATCATAGATATCTTAAGAGAAATTTTCCTTAATCTGGAAGAGCAAACATTAGAGAACCAGCAATATTTTCAACAAGAATCACAAAACTGTAATCTTCCTCAGTTCATTTAATCCCATGTTCCTAATTCTTGTTCAATTTGAATGCAGCTTTTTAGTTCTGGAAATTCTTACCCATTTTAGTATTAATCTTAAAGATGTCGAATACCTGTAATTTTCCCCAAAGTCCTTTTTTATAAATCTCCTTGAAGAAGAAACACGTTTTGTGAGAGAATAACAAAAATCTCAGAAACAGGCATCGTTAAAGATCTGATGAGAGTTCATTATGATGCAATTGACAAAGAAATCTGGTTATTTCTGTGACACATAACACTGTGACACATAATCAGAATATAAGTGATGACCTTATACCAAAACATTAAAACTTTTGGAATTGCATATATATTTGGGCAGTTACAACATTTATCTGTGCAATACAACCTAAGGGTTACCATTGCATGACAGTGCCTTTCCAAGTAACTTAGCATCCCAAATAAAAGGGCCTAATTGGTCAAAAAAGACTTTCATTTATCATTTAAATCCTGGGAAGTTTGCTAAAACCTTAGGAAGTTATAAGTACATCGTAAATAGGATTACAGATCATTACAAATCTTAAAACTTTATTTATTCAACCAAGGTGGCAATAAAAGAACCTAAAGGTGAATGTATAGCATTATATAGTTACCAAAACCTAGTTCCTTTAACATTGAGAAGTTTTAACTAAGTAATCAAAGACCTGATAAAGATCAAACCTAAAACTTTGGTTTGCCCAGAAGACAAGGCTTTGTTTGCATTCTTATCAAGAGCAGGTCAACAGTCCAAGAAAACTTTTTTATTTGAGCAGAGAGAAAAGAAGAGTTTCAACCTTAAATTCCATTCATCTCAACCTTAGTCCATCCTGAGCACACATAAAATTCCTTTCCAAAGATTTCCCTTCATGAACTTTCTACAACTTTCCTTTGCCTTCAAACTTCGTCCCAAAGCCATTTCTCTCCAAATAGCCAGTCTCATTTAGGACAAAATTACTTTCATCTACCCTCAACAAAAATGTATTTCCATTCCTTATATCTTTCTTACATACCTCCTACTTGCCTACATACAGGGTTGCTTTCCTTATTTCCATCAGTCTCAAGTACACTTAGCAGAATTTTAACTCTTAGGAAACCTTAGTCTCCAATTGAGGACTTAGTAACCAACTGAGAGGTGTTTACACCAGAATTTTTTTACATGGTAAATTCATGAACCAATTAAGTACAAAGCATGTTTTCCAATAGGTCCAAATAGCCTTAATTTCTCTGCAATAAGAAGTTAAAAACACAAACCCGTGTCAGTAGTCAAAGCTTTAGCAACTTATTCTATTTGGAAAATACCTAGATGTCCAAGGGGGTGCACTTTACTCCTTGACCTTGAGGATGGGAGGAGGAGCCAATGGTGATGAGGTACTGAGGAGGGTATAGGAACCAGTTACGTAGACCACACCCAAGCTGGTGCAGAAACAGCAGGGGTAGGGGGAAGGCAGAAGAGGCAAGGTGCCAGTAGAAGGCAGAGAAGGAAAACCTAATTCAAAACCTTAACTCAGAGGAGCAGACGCCATGTTTTTATTGTTCCACCAAAGTGGAAATATGGAGTCCACATCAGTCCAGAGAAGACTGGGAATTTCCCCGAAATGAATGGAGTTTCAGCAACTGCTTGGGAACATTCTTTAAAGTCCCCATCCCGAGGTAGACTAACCACAGTTGGCTCCAATTATAACTGTTAACCTGGGAAATGAGGGAGAATCCCTCACATCTATTAGGCAGAGGAACAAGGGGAGAGAGCCAGGGTCCCCTTCAGTATGATTCTATCTCGGCCAGACCAATACGGTTCCCTTCTTGAGATTCCTCCTGATATCGGCTGGGTTTCTGGGACTTTCCTTGGTTGAGACATTTATTCTTTCAATGTCCTTTCTCCTTGCAGTAGGCCCACTGACCCCTTGCTAAGGAGGTTCTGGGCCTCCCCCCTTTTGGCGGCTAGACTTTCCCCATCCTTTTGTCACGACTCTCTTGTGCCTCTGGAGCAAAGAGGGTGTAAGCCTCGCATCGCCTCGCATGATAATCCCCGGGGGAATCCCCTTGCTGCTGGTCATATTCATGGGTTTCTCAGCCCCTGCTCTGATCCCCCAGAGGAGAGCCTCTTCGTACCGGTGGGGGGAGGGAGCCCGGTGAGTCATAAGGTGGCAGAAAGACAGGATCTTCCTCCGGGTCTCCTGCACACACTAGGAAAGTGGTGGGTTGCTTCTTTGGCTCCCTGGTTGAGTCTCTGGATAAAGCAACTAAAACCTTTGCCTGGCTCTGCTTGCTATGGATGAATTGCACCCACAGCGGAGGATTTCAGGCAATTTCAAGCCAGTAGTTGATGTATGGAAATTGATCAGGGTGACCTGGGTCTCTGGAGACAACATGCCAGATGCAGCGGACCATTGGGACATCCAAGGTTCCCTCAGAGGACCCTACTACAGCAAAAGTGGGCCATTCTAACTCACATAGGGTCCTTAACATGCCAGCGGTTATTTTAATTCCATAGTCTCCCCAAAACCCCTTCTTTGCTCTGTCCCGACCCCATGTTCCCGTGAGGTGGAGTCACAAAGACAGACAGAGGGATAGGGGTGTCCCCTCTAATGAAGAGACCGGTCAGATGCCCATCTGTCCGTGTCCTGAAGGAACTTAGGGGACGTTTAGCCATAGCGGTCTCAGCTTTGTGACTTACGATCAGAAACTATTCCGATGCCACCACAGAGTGTGTGCCATTCACCACGGAATCGCAGACGAGCCCACTCAGACTCCATGGGCTTCTGGGGACCTTAAGGATGCCTGCCCGTGGAGGCACAGAAGCGAAGTCGGCAAGCAAGCTAGACCGAGTCACACATTCACACTCACATACACACCAGAGGCTATTACATTCCCTCTCACAGAATTCCTACCTGTGAGACTTCTGAGGTCTCCGGGGAGTGATCAGGCCCCCCCTTCCACTCTTGTGAGTGGGCCTGGCTAGATTGGGCCCCAGCCTTACCGGTTCTGACGTCGGGTCCAGGTCCTCACCTGCCAAGTCTCCTCCAGTCCGGCAGGAATGGCGGAGCAGGGTTGGCCCGGGGCGACCAAGTGGGAGACTGCTGAAATTCAGGCAGGGTGCGCCTTCTCCCTTGCGAATCATCATTCCATCACCACCTCGTCATTCC